>NC_136494.1:100796364-101038864 GCF_053919585.1 Euprymna scolopes | reverse complement strand
GGACAATATAGTAATCGTTAGAAATGTAAATTTGGTAAATTGGATTACTTAAGGGGAACGACTCATCAAGAACTTGTTTACATTAGACTTGAAGACGGCCATATTGTAGTCAGCTGGAAAGCAGAGGAACGGAAGAGAGTTCCACAGGTGTGCAGTTCTAAGAAAGACGCTTTGTTTAGTTAATCTACGTTTATGTTTAACATAACATAACAGATAAAGAGTGGGGGAAATTATTGATAGTGGTTTCATTGCAATCCAGAATCCCAAATTATGAACTCATTATGATCAGCGACTAAACGCAATTTACCAGATTCCACAAATAATGTCAAACATGTATATAGCTGTTAAAAAATGAGTTACCGAATATTTCGGGGTATAAGATGAAGTACAAAATTGGAGCAAATTTTAATAAATTTATCATATATGGGTTGTATAAGACCCCTGCTAAATCATAAAACCATATTTGTTTAGCCTAGGCTAGATATTGCAACAACTGGTATTTTATGAAATGAAAGATGATTTTTTTAAACTTTAAGGGTAGTTTTCTACCTCGAAATATACGGCAATTAAAGAAATATGATTATAGAGGGCCCGCTCCAAATGCGAGAAGAACCTCCTATTCATGGTAAGGGAGAGAGTCCTGTCAAGACAGGATAGAGATGTATAAGAAAAAAAGGAGAGACGATCATAAAGGCCATTGGCTACTTGTTGTTTGATAATGTTTTCCCCAGAGTTGAGAAATAGAGAATATTACCAAAATTGTGTTGCCGAGGACCTTAGGAGAATTCTTAATATAAGACCATGCATCGAGACAGCTAGGCAGCGAGTCACCAAGAGAACCAGCCGTGAGCGAGAGACTCCCCTCTGCTCCCCACACAGAACTACACATTGTTAAAAGTCTGACGAGCAAACTAAAGATCAATGATTGAATTTGTAAGTCGCCCACGCAACTCTGTTTTCTTCCCATTGTACGCCACAACACTAAGAGACTGACCCACAAATTTAGGGTTATTAACGGAACTTGAAATCCGCCCACACTTTAAGTACTCTCCAGGCACGAATGTTAAGGACCTAAATTAATGACAATTAATGTGTATAATCTTTCTACGAATAATTCATGTTATGTTATCTAAAAACACCAATGGCCAAAGTGTTATTCTTTCTTCTTTTAGCTTGGAATGTATTTTGCCCCTCAGCGATACAGAATTTGACGACCAATGCCGAACGATTTGCTCTCCTGATCTTTGACAACGTGAGGTTGCTCTCGTAGCGTGTCGGGCCATATCGACGGAATTGTTAGGGATCGTGTCGGGTCCTGCTGGATCGTGTCGATGGAATTGCTAGGAACCGTACCTAGTTGTGTCAACGGAATAATTCAGTATCTTGCCGGATCGTGTCCACGGAAGTGTTTTATACTGTGTCGGGTCGCATTGGCGGTATTGTTCGTTTTGAGTCATGCAAATGGAAGCGTTTGGTGTACTTTTGTTGTTCAGTTGACTCGACGGTTGTCGCAGTCGCATGCCGCGGATAAGAGCAATATATATATATATATATATATATATATATATATATATATATATTGTGGCGGTCCGTCTCTCTTTCCTCGTGAAGTTATAAGGACAACAGAAAACAAGTGAGAAAGACAAAGATAAAGTCTACATCTGGTGACTGATTTGTTGAACGATTCTCCACGTTCTTTTTGAACAATTACACGCGAGAATGAAAGAAAGTAAATTTATAGCCTCGGGCACTCATTAGCCCTCTGGTGAGTAACGAATAAATATATATTTATTAACTTCGATGTCCTACTAAATGATATGTGCGGCTTGTTATCTGAACTTTGCAAGTATCATGCGAAAATACAGAGGGAACAATGTTGACGAGCACTGGTTAACAAGTTTAAAAAAACGTAAGCTTACAAAAGAAAACACAGATCATGTGCAGATCCCTATGTGTGATACCATTGCAAAAAAAAACGACTCCCCATACGCTAATGTCCACTTCTCAGTTGTCTGTCGAGGTAATCATTGATGATGGGTAAACTTCTCTCTATCTGCTCTAATCCACAACCTGCCGTCAACCGTCGCAAACTGGAAACTGCCTATAAATTAACCCTAACTGTTAAGTGCACTGACTGGGGATCAGAAATCTTTCAACAATCACGTTTTTTTTTACCTGGAGTAACTGGGAAATGGAAATGATTAACTCTTAGGTGATTCCTCAGCTGATTGTCTATCCTATTTCCGGTTTTGTTTGTGTGCACTGATGAATCACATTCCCCCTATTGTCTTAGGCCATTTCCTCTTTGTTTTATGAGTCACTTCCCGGGGGGGGGTGAACATATTATCACAAATGTACAATTGATCTTTTCACTGAACAACTCTGGACTTGTATTTTTGTATCCCTTGGACGAACTCATTTTCGCCATAGGTGGGCCCGACTAAAGCACTGACTCATAAGTATTGAACGCTTGCGCTCATACCTGTTATAATCATATCTTTTTTAAATTTCTTTCTAACGTTTGAAAGAGAGATAGAAAGAGAGAGTGAGAGAGAGATAAAGAAAAGGGGGATATTTTAAAAAGTAATGAGACTGATAATGTGTATAGAGACTATTTTACTTAGTAAAGACGCCGGACAACACGGGGTGGATTCATCCCTTTCTATGAATGTTTTCGCCACACCAGAAAGAATTGTTGAACCGACGGCACACGAGGGCTTGCGCGAATTGTGTTATATATTAAAACCCTACGCCAATGTAGTAAGTTAACTAGTATGAATTTTGGAAGTGTTACATTAGTACATATCATACTAATTCGATAACAAACAGAAGTATATATTGCTGCTGGATCTAAATATACTCAGCTGCGGGTGGCATGCTTACTATGGTTAACTCTGCAGGTAAAACGCGTTTGAAATACAGGAAAACTATATAAGGATAGAAGGGAACGTGGTTGCAGATCGAACTGAAAATTCTGGACAGCCCCTCATTTGAGACGATACAGGTGAAATGCGTCCAACGATAATTGCGAATCTAGCGAATGTTACCTCGACATTTTTCCCGTCTGTGTCTCTTAATCACACTCTTAAGACTAAGTTAAGAAAATTAAATAATTAATTAGTTAATTCCACGTATTAATCTCTCCCGTCAACAAGAAAAATCTTTCTGTAAATAAAACCTTGAAAACTAAGCAAGTCCTTAATGTGTTTTCATGCACGAGTAGTTTTACCCGTTTTAATTTAACAGCCGATCAGCATACTATAGACAATACAACCGCACATGAGACGGCTAGCAAGATCAGCAACAAAAAGTTTATATGAAAGAAAGAGCAGTACGTAAACACCCTGCGTAACATATGTATAAAAAGGCTTTGTTGGTTGATTTATTTTCGTGATCACTCACTGGCAAGAGCACAAATGTACAAAGCTACGCATTGACGTAAAAGATCACGTGCGAAGTTTGGTTAAATTTTAAAGTGTTACAATTAACGAAAAGAAAACTCTCTAAGCTTTATTAAAAACGAAAAGAAATAAATTTCATTATGAATTTCTCTGAATTGTGGATTTGAAAAACAACTTAAAACTTGTGTCACCTTTTGTCGCCTTTTGTCACCTTTCACGGGATTTTCAAACAAAATAAGTTGATTCGACGCTGTTGAAAAAATGTGTTTGTCGTCTAAAATTGAATTTGAGAAAAAATAAATCAAATAAATGAATTGAAGTAACGCTTGAAAGGTTCAACTGAAAACCTGCGTATTTCACTTCTAAACATGAGAGATAAGCTCTCGAAAACAATGAATGTGACTGAACATATGAACAGGTTTTAATTTGATTAGAGAAATACAAATGATGCCCGTTCAGGGGCATGATAATCCCTGTACCACTGCTACGGTTAATGTCTATCTATCTATCTATCTATCAATCTATCTATCTATATACATATATATATATAGTTAAAAGACTTGAAGTTTGGTATATAGGATATTCAGACATGTTAACTTTATAATCCGTTTTGATCAGGAAAAAAGAGCTGAAATGGTTAAAATGAAAAAAAATTGGTAATCATCGGATGTTTATGTTTGCTGTTTCACGAATGCACACGCGTGAATAGTTTACGCTACAAATTGTTTGCGTTAAGAATAAGTAGTTTGAAAACAACTTTCAAAGATCGCCATGCAAGGTCATCATATTTGAGACACTGTCTTTAGGTTTTGGTTTCGATCTCAGCTCGAGTATTTTCTTTTTACTTACAAGAAGTGAACTGTTTAGAAAAAACATAATACTCGCATGCACATGTCCCAGTTTCTGTATTAATTAAAATATAATATTTATGCGTATTTTATGACCGGGCAATGCTGGGCAGCCCGCTAGTTTCTTTATAAAATACCTGAAGTTGTTTTTATGGTGTCAAATAATGATATGTTACACAGGGTGTATATAATGTAGCAATGTTTCCTATTAAATTACTAGCTCGCCGCCTGGCGTTGCCCGATCATAAAATACGCTTAAATATATTTTAATTCATGTAAAGTTCGCATTTATTATATAGTCAATTCGCTATCCATCTTCATATATTTTATTGTACACAATATATAGTAGTGATTTCAAAAGCAATATATATATATATATATATATGTGTAATTGGGTGGCATTTGCTAGAATTGAAACCAAAACGTAGAGCTCTCCAGGCTTAGTCGTTGAGATTTGAGCTAACGTTAGATGGATAAGAAATAGTTAAAAATAGACCAACTTTAATGGATGAAGTTCTATATTTGCGCATGCGTACAAATAACATGTTTAGTTGACGTATGCCTGCAGCTATATTTACCAGTTATAAACTGAAGAGGTGCTAGACTGAGAGAATAAATAAAATGTGATATGATTATTTATATTGAACTATGTAGTACAATATTACTTTCTGTGTATTTATTATAACTTATTAAATTATCTTATTTGAGCCAGTTTTATATATAAAATACGATGCGCACTATTTTTATAAAAATGTTAATACACTTTTTTGTTGCGTGTTATTGTATTTTCTGACTTAAAAACTAACTTTTGTGCCATTCAAAAAAAAAAAAAAAAACCTCAGCTTAATTAAAACATATTTGTTGCATAAATATATTTCTCATTTCATGGAATTTCCACGGGTCTTCCTACTTTATATTAAACTAGTAGGACCTATGTATCGGCGTTACCTGCTGTCAGCATATCACAAATCCAGAATGATTTCTGTAAGAATGCTCCGCCTCCTCCCAATAAATAAATAAAAACCAATTAAAATACGGTTGTTAGTGGAGGCCAAAGTAGTGCGGTTATGGCATGATTACTTGCGTGTACTGGTGAACATTGCTTGCTTTTGCAAATGGAGCTTACTGGACTTTGACTACCAAAAACTGTAATGTCGGTTCCCGGCGTACAGTCTCGGTCACTGGCGGCCATGAGCTGTATCAACTTCCAGTTGGTTATCACTAAGTTAACGTTGTATTGAGACGTTTACCAGCATTTACTGGTGGACCTTGGAATCTGTACAACTATATGACAGACAGTTCCCGGTATATAGTGTTAGTCACTGGTTGCCTTGATTGTTTTCTGTTTCCAGTGAAATGCCCAGTCTGTTAAATCCAAGGTAGCTGATCAGCGGCTTGGATCCCACCAGTTTTGGCAAATAACAAATAGGATCCTGAACAGAAGTGTGTGTTCTATCCCAACCATTATCAATGGACCAGAGGTCATCTCCTCAGCGTCAGACAAGGCCAAACTATTTGCAAAGAACTTTGCAGCTAATTCTACTCTATGCGACGAAGGCCATCAACTCCCCATATTTCCTCCTATAACACAGAACAAGCTAGGTAACATACAAATATCCGTGCATGAGGTCGCCAAGCTAATCAAGAACCTAGATTCCAGTAAAGCAACTGGCCCTGATGGCATCCCAATTATAGTGTTAAAAAAGCTTTTACCAGAACTTGCTCCCATATTTACGAAACTATTTAAGCGCTGCCTTAAGCAGAAGTGCTTTCCGACTCCCTGGAAGACCTCATCAGTTTGCCCTGTATTTAAGAATTCAGGTGAAAAGTCATCTCCCTCTCAGTACAGTCCAATAAGTCTCCTGTGTGTTATGAGTAAGTTGCTGGAATCCATATTAAATAGAGAAATAGTCAACCATCTCAGCAGGAATAACCTTCTTAGTGACACACAATATGGTTTCCGCTCTGCAAGATCTAGCGCAGATGTGCTGACGGTTATATCCCACAGGATTAGTGAATCTCTTGACAAAGGCTTCCTTTCTAGGGCAATTGCTCTTGACATATCAAAGGCCTTCGACAAGGTATGGCATAAGGGTCTACTTCACAAGATTTCCAGCTACGGTATAACTGGAAATGTTTTCTCAATCATTAAATCATTTCTCTCCGATGGACAAAAATTGGAGGCCTGCAATATAAATGCTGGAGTCCCTCAGGGGTCAATCCTGGGCCGAACTCTCTTCCTGATCTACATCAATGACCTCCCTAAACACATACTTAAATCATTCGTTGACATCTATGCTGATGACACGACCATCTACGGCAACACATCAAAGGCTGTAAATGACAAAGTTCTCTCTGATTCTCTCTCCTCTGATCTCGAGCGCGTGGTTCAGTGGGGGAAGATGTGGCTGGTTACCTTTAATGCATCCAAAACCAAACTCCTATCCTTACATCATCAACGCTCTGATCCCCAGCTGGCATCAATTGTGATGGATGGCTCTCATCTGGGTGAGTCTCCGTGTTTTGACAAGCTTCTGGGTTTGACCTTTACTCCTGATCTGAAATGAAACACGTACATCAAGTCTGTTGCCAAGGTCGCTGGAAAGATGGTGGGATCCTTCTACCGCTCCAGAAGATATCTCACTACTGATGCAATTCTCTATCTATATAAAAGCCAAGTACGTCCAAGGATGGAATACTCTTGCCATATCTGGGCAGGATCTGCTAAAAACAGCCTATCCTGCCTTGACAGAGTACAAAATAGACCGTGGCTTAGTGGGGGATGCCCTTTTCTCTACCCTGCAACCTCTCTCCCACAAAAGAGACGTTGCGAGCCTATCCTTGTTTCATCGTTATTTCCATGGCAGGTGCTCGTCTGAACTCCAATCTATGGTCCCCCTCGCCAATCTTTCACGAAAAACACCCGTCTAGCTGAATCCACTGTGAAAAATTTCCCCCACTCTATATCTGTGCCTAAATCAAAACGCGGATTCCATGAACAAAGCTTCTTTCTTAGAACTGCACGCCTGTGGAACTCTGTTCCGTCTGCCTGCTTCCCTCCGGACTGCAACTTAGATGTCTTCAAGTCCAATGTTAACAAATTCCTAATGAACCGCTCCCTTAAGTAAACACTTCATCAAATCTCCACACTAACGTAATGTACTTGCAATAACCCTTATCCCTGAGTGGCTTCCGGGCCTTGATTAATGGTGATCACTGTGTAAAAAAAAAAATGAAGATGTGGCGGATAATAGCTTATGCACTGCGTTCCTCTATAAATGTCGATCATACGTATTTCATGTTAAAATTTAACTGCTATGAAATGAAATCGACTGCGGTTAATTTCAATTCATGGAAGCTAGGGCGAGCAATGTTTAGTAAATAGCTCGTCTTCAAAGGTCATCAACGTCATACAACACATTCGCCCGTGGTGGTCACTATTTTTTAAGGTAGTGATTTTTACTTCATGGCATTGGTGGTGTGTTCAAATTGAATGTAACTGTGCATATTATAATAAAAAATGATAATAATAATACTAGAAAGAATAAAGAAATAAAACCCTTAGTAATAAGAATGTTTATCGTAATGATAAAAACCAATAATAATAATAGTAATAATTATAAAAGTAATGATACAAATAATAATAATACTGTTAAAATACGCATACGTCATAGAAATCGTAGTCTATTTTCCAAATGAACAAAGATATAATAAACTATGCTGTAGAGAGCCGTTTACTGGCGGATCTTGGTAATCTGGACAACTGTCACAGACACTTCTCGGCGTACACTGTGATTGTTATCTGCTTTTATGAGGCCGCTCTTAAATGAAGTTGTGGCGATTAATTGCGTTTTAAGTGGGTTCCTCTGTAAATATCGATCATGACCAGTGTCGGTCTTCAGTAAACTGTTTTGCAACGAATTCAACCGTTGTTACTGTCAATTAATGGCACTGGCATGCACTGCTCGGCAAATCGATAGTCTTCAATTGTATATCATTCCTAGTGGTCATTGCGCTTTTAAGGTAAGTATTGTCACTCCATAGCATGGATTAAGAGCAATTCTATATGTTATCGTCTTTATAATAAAATGACTGCAGAAATTCATCTCTGGACCAAAGTATCATATATTTGCAAAACAGATGCCACATACAAATTCAATACATCTAAGCTAATAGCCACTATCTTATGTAACTTCCAAACACCATCATATGCACATTCAGCCGTGATATAAAAATGGTACATTGCATCTTGCAAGCAACACTATCATAATCGCAACATTTATAGAGGAAGAAGTCACCATTTTTCTCTCTAAATATTTAGTCCTACCACTACTCTCAGTTGTCACCGGAACGAATTCTACAATTTCCACAGATTACGTGCTTACACCGCTCGTATATGAATATTAAATACACAGACCTAAAATAATCATCACAATTTATATATCATAAATAATAACGGTTCCTTTTCCAAACTCCGTCCATTCTGATTGGCTGAGCTTTGATAATTCTCATATTCCCGAATCCATTTCTACGCTTCATAAACGAACGGTTACTAACATTACAATATGGCGTCACTAAGAGACATATTGCTTCGCACGGCGTCATGTTCGTTTCATTCTAAGGCCATTACTGTCTTGTATGTGTGTGTGTTTGTGTTTGTGTGTGTGTTGGGTCATTTCACAATTCGCTGGGCGTTTGCTATAAACATTTACAAGTTTCCAAATATTTCGTATCATCAAGTATTGAGAACGTAAAAAAAAATATGCTCCGCTAATGGTTCTTATTATAATCCGTGCATGCCTATGTTTGTGTGCGTGTGTGCGTGTGTTACAAAATCAATTTGTTTGTTAAAACAATTCCAAAAAATAATAAATGTATTTAAAGTTTAAAATTGCTTACTGTGTAAAATTGTTCCGATTATTAAACCGGACTTGCTCGTTTAGTTTTAATTCAGCTGAGGTCATGTTTAAGAATTAATTAGTTTAGTTACACCAACTGTATTATCTCCCTTAAAAAAACAATAATAAAAAGAAGCAGAACAGATACTAACTATCTTGAAATATTGCTTTTTAGTTTAGTTACACCAAAATATTCACCCTTCAAGAATAAATAATAATAAAAAAGAAACGTAACAGATTCAAACCATATTGATTTTTTTTAGTTTAGTTGCATTAAAAGTATTCCTACTCAGAAAAAATAAACAATAATAAAATAAAGAATCATAACAGATTCAACCCATATTAAAACATTATTTAATTTCAGTTTAGTTACACCAAAAGTATTCTTCTCCTCAAAATAAAATAATAGAAAAAAAGAAGAACAGATTTAAACTATATTAAAACATTATTTTTTTAGTATAATTACACCAAAAGTATTCGCTTCTGAATAAAAATATTTAAAAAAAACAATAAAAATATTCAAAATATATTGAAACATTATTGTTTTAGTTTATCAAGAATAATGTTCGTTTTTACCATTCCAATTTGGTAAAAACTATTTTAATTTTAATTTCAAGATGATTGTAATGCCATGATCGAATGGAATAGTTTTAAAAACAAACAAAGCA
The DNA here is from genome assembly GCF_053919585.1 of Euprymna scolopes. NCBI lineage: Eukaryota > Metazoa > Mollusca > Cephalopoda > Sepiida > Sepiolidae > Euprymna > Euprymna scolopes. The sequence goes on along the minus strand of NC_136494.1, from coordinate 101,029,049 downwards.
AATATGTATTTTTTATGTAGAAACTTTATTCTTATGTAAAAAGATGAAATAAAAGTAAAAACGTTCTACAAAATACACTTGAAGAATATCGGAGGTCATATCGGCCGAAGCATCATGAGGCATCACTGAAGTCCGAATAATTCGAATAATAAAACCGTACATGTAAATCATTTCAATTAGAAAGTTAAGATTAAAAAGTAAATAACTAAAAGAAAATTAGTGTTTCTTTCCTACGCTCATTCTCTTCAAATAAAACCTTGAAGAGAACTCAGCAAACGTTTCCTATTAGCGACAACTCATGAATTGCGTCAATAAATAAAACAGCGATGAAGAGAATAAAAAGACCCTGTATAAACGCCCCGTACGTTTTATTTGTCATCGAACATGTTACAAAACTACCAATTTCTGTCCTCTTGTTACCATATATATATATATATATATATATATATATATATATATATATATATATATATATATATATATATATATAGGGAAAACGTTATATTTTTAAAAGCTAAATTACAACACAAACATTTTGTAAATGAATATTTGTTTATTTTACAAAACTTTTGCGTCGTAATTTGCCTTTTTAACATATAACATACGTATTTCATTTTAAAGGTTAGCCAACACTTATATCACGGAGAACACAACCTAAGTATACCCACATACACGCACGGACGCGCACACACCCACGCACACACATCATATATATATATATATATATATATATATATATATATAGCGTCTATTACCTTTGTCACTATCCACTGAATTCTATATTTTCTTAATTTTCACAAAATCTATTTGCCTAACAGGATGTTATAATTGCCAATAATGATAAGATGCCAGTTCAGAATTCACAAACCTTCATTACCTGTTTGATATGCAAGCCACGAAATGTTGCAAAAGTGATTTCCATTGCAAATCTAATTAATAACATTTTATTCATTTCCTATCGGTCATTCATTTTCTCCATCTTTTGTGAAAACGACAACTAAAACAGCTTTTTCTATTTTTCTGTAATTTCTTTAATTGAATTACAGTCACGCAAAACAATGAATCTCTACATAAACGAGGGTGATGATTATACCACGGCTTGATATGAGTTAACTTTAGATGGGACCAGGTATGTCGATAAGACCCTCTGTTCATCGGCCAGCTTGCCTCAACGCACAAACTGAAAGACGTATTTACCTGAATACTCATTCTTCGGATTAACATTTACAGTCAGTATGAATTGGAGCTAATACATTGACGAAATTGTTAAGGATGCTTCTAAAGATGAAGGCTTCCTTTGTTGTGCTCGAAAATAACCTACACTACAGAGTATATTTTTACAAAGCCACGCTGGAGTATGGTTGTCACATTTTTTGTTGTTGTTGCATCCACTACTAATCTCTCATTCGGGACTCCAAAAGAGTCTAAAATCCGATAGGTCCCGCATTATCGACCAAGTTCGAACCCATGTGCCATCGCCACCATGTTGCATTCCTTTACCGGTTTTACAAGTTCTATAATAGAATGTGCTCTGATGAACGCAAAGCACTTGTGCAATCTCGACGTACATACTCCCTACCAAACGACAAACAGCAAGATCTTATTATTTCATTGTCGAGGTAACTCGATGCCGGAAATCCTAACGTGGCAATTTCTTCTTTCGGACTGTTAGACTTTGGAATTCCCCTACTTTCCTGCTTCCTTGACTATACGAACATGCAGACATTTAAACGTAATGTGAATATACATCTCACTGTTCAACTCCCCACAAATCACTGTTAAATATGATCCCAAACAGTAATTCTTGCCTAAGACTAAGAAACTAGCGACAGATGCACCAGCCCAGATGTAACAGCAATGCTGGTCGAATGGTGGCCTTGTAGAGGTATAGGATACTCCCAAGTCTGAGTAATTTTCTAGCACGATAAAAAGAACTCACCGTCCTCGCTGCAACCCTGGCAATGTCCTCCATGTATTTGTTTGCATTCATGTTGCCTGTGTATTGTAAGCCGAGGAGTTTGAACGCAGAGCATTCAAGTAACATATTATTAGTCATAGTAATCGGTGGTTCAAAAGGTTTCTTTTGGGTGTTAAAGGAAAGAAGGTTACGTTCTACTTCCACCGCAAACTGAAGGTTTTCCTATAAACTTTCAGCCATTACGTTCGATATGTTTTAACTCGTTTTCCCTCGTGTTCATCCAGTAATACCATACAGTTTAATTTTCATGAGAAGACCTTTGTGACAGATCCTCTCGAAGGTCTTTGATATATTCGTACTAATGCATCCTTTGAACCAGATATAACCCATCGTTCGCTCGGTTTTCCCTGGAAAATGACATCAACAGCTCGAGTTTAACGGCTGTTTGACGTAACATGGCGGTCAGCCTATCACAACGCCGTGCGCTTAGTTTCCACTCGACGCGCGTGCGCCTGAGTGCTACTCCCACGCAACAGACGAGAAATTGGATAAATATTGGAAAAGGAAAAAAAAAAAATCAACAACAAAAAAGCCACCATTCGAGAAGAGAAAGGCAAAACAAATTTGACCGTCTTGTGTCAACAGCTACAGACACCGGACGCCGTAACTGATTCTTGTCAACAGCGAAAACTACTGTCAAAAATAATATAATGTGCAACATGCGGCCATAAGTGCAAAAAGAGGGGGCATTAACGACGACTATGTGAATGTGAAGTGTTGACGATGGACAGCGATGGACTGGAACCTTCTTTGCTAAATCCTAGCAACAAAAACTAACCCACTCACTTTTGTTTTAACTTTTTTTACGAAAAAATAATTTAAAAAAATACATGAAAAAAGACCCAAACCATAATGGGAATGCCACCTAAGTGCAAGTGTGATTAAAAAAAAAGTGATTTATTCCAATTTTCTTTATGAACAAAAACAAAAATTCCCTGAAAACAAAAGAAAGTTCTTTTTCCAATTTTCCTTCTTTAAAAAATTAAATTATCACATTTTTAAACAAACTTAATATACACGGGCCGCTGCAAGAAAGGTAGGCTCTCTCTACCGTGCTAGAAAACTACTAACACCCGAAAGTATCCTGTACCTCTATAAGGCCACCATTCGCCCATGTATGGAGTATTGCTGCCACATCTGGGCTGGTGCATCTGCTACTAGTCTCTCGCTCCTTGACAAGGTTCAAAAGAGAGTCGCAAACCTGATAGGCCCTGAACTGGCATCTAAGCTTCAGCCTCTGTCCCATCGACGAAATGTTGCATCCCTCTGCCTTTTCTACAAGTATTTTAGTGGTGAATGCTCTGACGAACTGCAATCACTTGTGCCCCCACGACGCGAGCACCCTCGACAAACCCGACAGGCTACTAGATCCCACCCCCACACTGTAGAGGTCCCTAGATGTAAAAGATCTTTTTACTCCAATAGTTTCTTCCCCAGAACCGCAAGACTCTGGAATTCCATTCCAGGTCCCTGCTTCCCCAACAGTACTGACGTGCAGAAGTTCAAGTGTAACGTGAACCGACACCTTGCTGCCCAAATCCCTACATAGTACCCCAGTAGTTGTTGCCCCTGATAGTAGCCCCCTACACCAAAGTGGCAATTTGCCTTGTTTGGGGTGAAAATGTAATAAAAAAAAAAAAAAAAAAAAAAAAAAACTTGTTTCTTTGAAGCTTTTCTTGAAGATATTTGCTTAAAATTATTTATTTGACAAAAAAACACATTTTTCTTTACACAGCAAGTAAAATAACAAAAAGTACGATATGTTTTACTTTTCTTTTTTATGTTTCTACCGTTAACATTTTGCTATTTTTTTTGACGTAGTGTTGTTATGATTTCATCAGTGACGCTTATAGAACGAGCTTACCTAAATCCATACTGTCGATCGAAAAGAAGTTATCGGTGAGGAAGTTAACTAGTGCTTAATTGATAAAAGATTTTGCTGAGTAGAGGAAAGAGGCTAATAGTTTCTATAAAACCTCGGTGTGGAACATGTGATTCAATTGCTGATTTTAATAATTCAGTAGCCTCGTTTGCATTGATCTTCAGGAAGGGAAAATATAATACGTTATGGGGTATCGCTGATGTGATCCCTGATGGCTTCCCAGTCAGCCTTGAAGTACCTTGTCGTTTTGAGCAATAATTTTTCAACTTGTGATCGGGAGTTTAAAGTGATGTCAACCAATATGACAACGTGGTTAGCATTCCTGAGTGGGCTATGGGTATTTATTACCAAACACGCGGCAGCTGTGGTCAGAAATGAGTGCAGGGTCTCTTTCCATGCGCAACATGCCACTACACCAATGTTATTATATTATAGATTAAAGAGCAGCCGCTTTAAGCACTATAAAATCGTTAGAGCAACTGTACTATCAGTCGAAATACAATAGCCACACAAACTCTCAAACCAATACTCTCAAATATGTCAGACAAGAATGGCCTAGTCTAATCGCGTGAACATATGTGACAACAAGCACCCCAAGATACCCATTTTTGGTGGAAGTAAGGGGTATTGCTCATTGTCTTAGTCAGGAAACAAGGGCAAGCACTGGGTGTCTCTGTTGAGACCCTGTGCTCGCACCTCTGCATCTGGTTAATGAGGACAGGATTATGAAATTCGGGCGTTAGACAAAGCCTATCTACTCCTTAAGCGGCTTAGGTGTACAAACCAGTAATTTACTTGAGTCACCAGCTCTAGGAACGTTGTCAACCAGGGTTAAGTAGGCCTCCCTCTACCGTTTATATGGTGCCATTGCGTATGTGGCCAGTAGCACAAGTTTATCATTAGAGATTTCTTCTTATAGATGAATAAAGTGACAACATCTACGGGTTCATCAGTGTAAGTTTAGTTTAAAGCACGTGAAGGCCTGGTCGTTTTAAATTTTCTTCTATTAAAACATGGTACATTCAGGTAAATCTGTAGACTGGCAATTTATAATGGCTTTGATATCAAATTGCAAGGCGATTACTCTGTATAGAATCAATTGAATACGCATTAAAAGAAATAAACAATAATAAAATATCATTTCACCTGTATCCTAACTCACGAATTTGAATAAAATGTAAAGTTTAAAATGCTAGGAACATTCAGTGATATATTATCATCATGAAAAAAAAACATGTATAAATCTAAATATATATTTATCTGTCCAGAAATACAAATATCTATAAATCTATAAAATTGAGAATGTGTGTGAGGAGAATTTTCAACCTATATACTCAACAATTTTTTTATCTACAAATTTGTAATTTGGTATATAGGATATTCTGACATGTAAAAACATTTTCATCTGTTTTTCACCAGATAAAAGGGCTTCTAAAAGGTCAAACTGGAAAAATGATACATCAGAGTCACAGAATGTTTATCTGTTTGCTAACTGTTTCACGAATGCGCAGGCATGAATCGTTCACATGACGGATTTATTTTATTTAAAATAAGTAGGTTTGAAAACTCTTAAACGATCATTTCAAGCTTACCTGATGGTTAGCGTGCTTGTCTCACTGTCTTTAGGCTTTGGTTTCAATCTCAGTTCGAGTATTTTGTTTTTACTTACGAGAAGTGAAGTGTTTTGAAAAAAATAATACTCGCATGCACATGTCTCAGTTTCTGTATGAATTAAAATATAATATTTATGCGTATTTTACGATCGGGCAACGCTGGGCGGCCTACTAGTTGAGAAATAAAAATTAACAATGCTAAAAAAATGCTACAAAGACAAGTACATAAAGACTTCTAGAAAAGTGCCATGCAGACAAAAGTCATGGGAAAAATCGTTACCCAATTATTGGTAAAAGAAAATTACCAACTAACGAAAAAAAGAAAAAGAAAAAAAGATGTTAAATTTGAAGTTGTGCCAACAAACGGAATTTGATGACACATGTTAGTCTTGTTTGACATAAGTGACACTAAATGTTGAATTGAATCGAGACAATTAAGATGGAAATTTGCCGTGGTAGTTATATCTGAAAAGATGACATCTGATTGGAGGTTGAAGTAAATTAGAATTTAAAAAGGCCAACATTCGGGAGGGCCCAACTTTTGAAGAGCGACAGAAAGCCTCGATGGGTAATGCGTACCGAGCATGAGATGTAGATCTCTAACGGATAGAAGATAGGCATAAATAAGGTTAACTCATTTCGTGTCGGATTGTTTAAAAGACACTTAGCTTTTAGGGCGTTTTATCAGTGTAAATTCATCTAAATGTCTATGAATTTGAATTCGTCTACAGATAAATAAATAATAATATTGTCAAGGATGAAAGTTCAATAGAAACATTGATTTAATTTTAATAAAATAAAATACGCATCAAGTATGCTTGAAACCAATACGTTGTTGTTTGGTTTCAAGCGCATTTGATGCGTATTTTATTATATATATATATATATATATATATATATATATATATATATATATATATATATATTAATTCTCTGTGCTATGTAATGTTTTTAAATATTCTATATCTCCATATATAATAAAATGGCTGGAGAAATTCCCGTCTGTACAAAAGTAGCGTAGGTTTAATATAACAGATGCCACATACAAATTCAATAAATCTAAGCTAATAGCTTTCGAAAACATAATAGACACATTTAGTCGTGATATTAAAATACTGCATTGAATCCTACGAGCAACACCATCACAATCGCAACATCTATAGAGGAAGGAGTCCCTATTTTCTCCGTAAATAGTTAGTCCTACTATTACTACCAGCTGTCACTGACACGAATTTTACACGTCTCATAGATTCTGTGATTACAACGACCATAACTGGCTCAAGAATACATAAACTTAACATAATCTTTCCAATTTCTGTTTCATAAATAATAAAGACTCCCTCGCCAAAGGCAGTATATTCTGATAGCCTGAGCCCTGAAAATTCTCATATTTCGGAATCTAATTCTTTCTTTTATAAACGAACGGTTACTAACATTGAAATATGGCGTTACTACCAGACATATCAATTCGCCTGCCATCAAGTTGATTTAAGTCATTACAGTCGAGTATGTGTGTGTGTGTGTGTGTGTGTGTGTGTGTGTGTGTGTGTGTGTGCGTGCGTGCGACAAAAATTACTCTATTCGTTGCTTTTTTAGTTGTCGGATTGTTGTTCACTATTATTCTACGAGGTCCACGCTGTGTAAAAAGACTACTTCTCACCCCTCCCTCTCTCTCTCTCTCTCTCTCTCTCTATCTATCTATCTCACTGCACGTATTTCCCTTTGCTAATGGTTTTTATTATAGTTGCGTGTGTTTGTGTCCGTGTGTTAGATTGAGCACGCGTTTCAAATAAGAAAAACAGCTTTCATTATAATAAAATTGTCAAAAATAATAAAAGCAAATAAACATTACAAAATGCAATTTGTTTTCGAAAAAATGTATATTCACTAAATTTACTGCAGTTTTTCATTTTTTTTTATTCATCATATTTATTTTTTGCGGTTACTTTGTTTTGAAATTCGTTTGAGTCTGTTATTTGGCTCGGCTTGTGATTGCTTGTCGAACCCGAACAATAACTGACGGAAAATCCCGACGATTAAGGAAAAATTCTTCGTGAATACTAATAAAATATATGTGGAGTGTTCATTGTAGGCCAATAAAAAGGATGCTTCTTCGTTAGTGTACCGAAATCCAAAGGACGAAAAGTCGATTTTTAATTAAAATCACAATGATAACTGCCTATATTTTTTTGTCAATTTCGACAATCAAAAATGCTATCTACCTAAATGTCAATTAGTTAGGTCTCCCGGGATTCAACAAAAAATGATTTAAACTATGTTTGCTTTGGTCACATGACATGTACCGTAAATACAAGGTAAATAGTGTTGCATAAGTAGATCCCCATGAGGAGGTTAAACAATAATTTTTTCCAGAAAACGTGTACCAGGGTCAGGTGTTTAATATTCGTGTGGTCAAGTGACGGTCACTAGTCTAGGCAGAGCTCCGGGAGATGACGTCAAAGCGAGGCCAGATTATGGGAGGCAAAATTGCCCGCAAGCGGTCGCTCGAAATGTCGAATCATCTAGGCCAAATAAAAAGAGACAGCCACCAGAGAGAGTTGAAGCAACAAAACGAGTAGTGTATCGACACAGTCTTGTATACACCACCAACCCAATCAGATGTATAAATTTATTATTAAAAACTTACATGTACAGAAATAAACAACGGCAGATTTTTATAATCACGGCGTGTGTTTTATATTTTCACTGACGAGTACCCAAATCTAAGAACTGACAAAAAGCCATAAAATGTCATTTTTATTGAATTAAAAAATATACTTGATCAAATTACCTGTTCTTTTTAATATTTCATCTTCGTTCGGGTGCTGGCACGTATATCATACATAAATTCATCCTTTAACATTTTTAAATTATTTTCTCCTTTTTTTCCCAATGAATTATTATCGATCTCCAACTTAACCTTGTTAGTGTAATAATTTTTTCATTCCGATTTTAACAGACTTACAGATGCTCTTCTAGGAGAAGCTAAAGCCTGTGACTCTGAAATTGGTGTCCACATACATGTCCATAGTAAAACCAATCCCCCATACTTTTTCCTTTTTTTCCTTTGTAAATATTAAGGGTTTACAACGATTTGGTTGTCTTCCTCTTAGATAAATGCCCCGCAGTATATACGATTAAGGTCGTTGTACCCACAGAGTATAAGCAGTGCGGCGTGCGTTTGTTAGTTACACGAGCACAGTTTGATTCAAGCGGATATGCCATTTCAATTTAAGAGATTGCACGTCCTAATTCGATTGGTGTTTGCAATTACCATCAACAAAGCTCAGGGACAATTTTTACATTTTTGTGACTTACATCAACACGCTGACTGCTTTTCACGTGTATAATTATATCTGGCGTGTCTTACAGTCGGCAAACCTCTTAATCTCTTAATCTGCACAGAAAATGGAACATTAAAAAATATTATGTATCCAAAAGTGTTGAGAAATTAAGGATATAAGAACAATGCATTTTCTCTTTTTTTCATTTAATTAAACTGAGCCACAGTAACTCGTGGCTAGGAGCAGCTACTATATATATATATATATATATATATATATATATATATATATATATATATAGAGAGAGAGAGAGAGAAATATGTGTGTATATCAAGAGAAAGAAACCAAAAGTGCTAGTTCGTCGTATCACGGATTTTTAGTGTGCACAGTGATAACTAGTTGATCTACGTCTTAACTTGATTCAAAATCCGAACATTCGGTCACTTGAACTTATGTGTTAATCTTATGCTAAAACAAACTATTTACTGATAGAGGATGGATCTTTTAGTACTTAGGTGTTTCTTTGTTTCCGCAATAGTGTAACATAAGATAACTATATTATTGAAGAAGAAGACTGAAGAAGACTATTGCATGTGCATATATATATATATATATATATATATATATATACGCACACACATATGTATGTATATATATATATATATATATATATGTATATTTATATATAAAGGCATGTTTGATTAAATACGAGAGTTTACGTTCTTTATTTTCTGTTGATTTTCTCGATCTGTTGGGCATTTTTCTCGGTTCAGTTGGTAAGTTGTGTACGGCCGACAAAAAATCGCTCGGCAACCTAATACAAAACTTACAAACTGAAAGGAGAAAAATGCTCGGCAGATCGAGAAAATCAACAGGAAAAAAAATGAAGAACGAAACATCTGCCGTATTTAGTCAAACGTGCCTTGATAACTACTTTCTGCCACTATATATATATATATATATATATATATATATATATATATATATATATATATATATATAACGCGCTTTGTCTATCCGTGTGTGAGTGTGTGTGCACTCTGAAACGAAATTTCACACACATTTACAGTATGTTTCAGGGAGTGTTCTGATCTAAGTTTTGTATTGGTATGTCTCCAATAAGTATCGAAAATCAATATTCGAAAAATTCGATTAAAGAAGAACACTCGAAATTTGACCTTATACAGTCTAACATTTTATAAGGCTTTTCACTGCACAAGCAGAAGGGCCCCGCGTATAAAATCAACAGTAGGTTTGTCGATAAGAAAGAGCGCGCTCGAAATAAATGTTTCTGTTTACAGAACAACTGGACCATGATGCTTGATTTTTGCATTTTACACGTTATTAAAACCATTATATAAAAAATAATTATATAAAATCAACAGAGGGTTCTTTACAATGCAATGTAGACTACAATATATTTAAAACTAAATCACTCCGGTCTAGAAAGGCATGTGAAGCTTCCATTTGGTGCATCGCGGTGATCCCTCGACTAGTAGAGACAATTACTAGATTTGATTGAAAAATGGGTGATATCACCGATTCCGATTAAAATAGAAGTATTGAAAGTGTGGAACATCCGTTGACCCTCATTTACGCTAGTATATATATATATATATATATATATATATATATATATATATATACTGTAACATAAGATAACTATATTATTGAATAAGAAGACTGAAGAAGACTATTGCATGTGCATATATATATGCACACACACACACACACACACACACACACACACACACACACATATATATATATATATATATATATATATAGCACAATCACGTTCACACACCGGTTCTCGCCAGATCACTGAAGTTAACCAACATTGAGCCTGGCCAGTATTAGATAGGTGACCGTTTAAGAAGACTGGACGCGATATGTACCGCTCCGAGTCGTTGAAATTTCCGGGTTGGTCTCTGGGGACGCATTAATTCACTGGGAGAGATGCACTCCCAGTGTTTGTTAAGACTTCTAGGAGAAGAAACTCTGATGTAAAAATCTGCGTTCTCATGTATACTCTGCCTTGTGGCTGTCATTTGCACCGACAAAGATTAGTAGTAACACCAAAAAGTATGTTTGGTTCTACACAAAACCTTCACTACTATAAACAAATCATCTGTGTAGATTTTCGAACAACTTATTTGTTGTTGCGGAGCTCATACGTCGAAATATAGGATTGTTTGGCGATATAGTATAGAGCGATCTCTCCCATACAATAAAATTTAAACATATTATTTATCTCGGGATAACCTTTTGTGTTAACTCGTATAACGCTATTTTTTTTTAAACAGAATACTAATTTACTTTGAAATTTAAAATGATTATTGCAAAAATGTCCGGTTTTTGTATGGATAAAAAGTTTCCGTATAAGACGTGTAGCATCTGTTTAATTCTGGAATTTAAACTAATTACTTCGATTCCATCTAATATACCCAAATTATTTTCCCAATATATTCCGGACTCATATGTCCAATATCCATGTTTTAAAAGTATTTTAAAGAGGTTTCTTGGTTAGTTATTGTTTGGAAACTGATTTTTGTAAACATAAAATGTTTAATTTTAATTCGTGATACCCCCCACCAAATATCACCATTTTATCGAAAGGTTTATGTAGCTCATATGTATGACATATCTTAATAAAAGCTTTTATGGCTTTTTTTCTTGTAGGAAATCATCACATGTCGGTAGGGCACTGCTTGATCTTCCATTCCAAGTCCGAAAAACAAGCAAAAATCTAAGAAATATTCTGCTCAGAGACTTATTTTACATTGACCCCAACGTAAACTCTACACTAATGTAATAGAAATCATCTCTCTCACAAACGACCCCGTGTTTGCTTCCGTAAAAAGACAGAAGAAAATGCAGAAAAGAAGAAAAGAGAAGCATAATTTTGTAGGTCAATCATTGGTTAACGTATGCCATTAGTTTGCATATGTACCCAATTGGTAACGGTTAAAAGGGACGAATTTTAAAGCATGGGGTTGAGTTTTTTGTTGGACAGCTTAGAACGGGAACGAACGGTGGAAGATAATATTGAATACACGAGGATTTATTGCAAGTTGAGGAAAGAAAGAAAAAAAGAGTTTCGTGCGTTGTATCGACAAGAGGATGGTTTAACACTGTCATTTTTTTTGTTCCCTTTTCATTTTGTAACTAAATACAGGAGTTGAAGAATAGGAATAAAAACCATCTTTGATATCCCACCCCTACACAGTAGGGATCCCCAGATGTCAGAAAGCCTTCTACTCAAATAGTTTCTTTCCCAGAACTGCTGGACTTTAGAATTCCCTTTCGGGTTTTTGTTTCCCAGACTGTACTGACATGCAGAAATCCATGAATAGATATCTTGCTGCTAAAATCCCTGAACAGTGTCCCTGCAACTATGTCCCAGATAGTAGTCCCTTACATCAAAGTGGCACTGCCTTGTTTGGGGTGAAAATGCAATATAATTTTTTTTTTTAATTCTCAGTGTGGATGACCAAAAAAAGCAATTGTGAATTGCTTAGTATCTCTCACTCTAAAAAAGATGAACTAACTTTATGACCAACCCAGTAGATTGACAACCAATCAAAAGAATGATAAACTGAAAAGGAGAAGAAATAAGAAAACGAACGAAAATGTATAAATATTCACAATCTCTCTATGATTCAGGCTGTCTTTGTAATAAGATATTTATATGGTTGCAATTTCGTTAAACTGAAAGTCAGTCTGTGTTTTACTACGTTCACATCGAACGCGTGATATATTCGTGTTAATCAAACGAAATTACAAGACAAATTGACAGCGTAAATCTCATAATCGACATACTGAAAAAGAACACTGACACAGCGAACTTCATTAAAACTGCATGGAAGCCGTTTCTGGAGTTATATTCCTTTCCCCCCAAAAAACGTTTTGCACTGGAGTTGTTAACTTTTATAACTTTTTGAAGTTAGATGGTTTCTTGTCTGATATAAAAAAAATGTCGGGAAGAACATTATGGGAATTATGGCGTGTTAATATAATTACAAGTTTAGGTTTTATGAAAGTAAACCACAAAATATTCCTTATGTTTTCTGTTTAATACAGACAATTTTACTTACCCGGCGTTGCCCGGTAATATATTTATTCGTGATTTCTTTTACTCGTGGATTTTTAAATATACCGTTTTTGTTCCTAAATATTATTTCTTGTTTCAATCAAAGGGAGGTAATTGTATAGATGAATAAAGGATTACGTCTGTTTTCTTAGAACGGCTATTTGAAAATAATTCTCAACCAGACAAAGTACTTTCTGCAAAGAATTAAATTGAATTACATTTTATTCTTCTTAAGCGCATGTTGTAATGATTCAGAAGTAAAAACTAATGAATTAGAATAAAATATTTATGATAAATAATTAGTGAAGCGACTGACTTAATTTAATATATTATATAATTCAATATTATTACAACATGTCGTTACTTAATATATATATAAATATATATAAGTATAAATTATAAATATTGATAATTGTATACATCCACACACTACTGTTTCATGCTTAAGCAATCATCAGTACAGGAGATAATGATTAACGCTAGTATATATATATATACAGGGTTCTCAAAAACATGTACTCACACTTTAACCCTTGCTAACATGCTGTCTTTTTTGTGTTGCAGGTGTGAGGTGGGTACCACAGCATGGCAGTCAATCAACTTAGCTTGGAAGAGAGGAAGTTTGTCCTGAAATGTTATTGGAAGACAGAAAACGCTATTGAAGTGCAAAGACCATTCAGAAGGGAATTCGCAAGACCACCACCAACGCGCCGGACCATTGCTCGCATCAAAGAGAAATTTGAAGCAGATGGAACCGTCCAAAACGTCAACAAGAAACGTTCTGGACGACCTCGGACATCCACAAGCCATGGAAAAGAAGAACAGGTGCAGGAAACACTCTTTTGATAACCACAGAAATCACTTCGACAAATTGCTCGGTAAACTCACATCTCAAAAGATAGCGTCCATCGCATCATGAAGCGTCTGCACTGGAAATGCTACATTCCGACACTAATTCATGCTCTCAACGAAGACGATCCTGATCGGAGAGTCGAATTCTGTGAATGATACCTGGCAAAATGTGCAGAAGATGCAGGGTTTCCACACAAAATTGTGTGGAGTGATGAGGCAACCTTTAAATTAAATGGCACCATTAATCGCCATAATTGCACGTACTGGGGTCCTATAAATCCTCATGTAACACTTGAACACCATGTAAACTTGCCAGGAGTAACAGTGTGGTGTGGGATATCAGCACTGAGCATCATAGAACCATTTTTTATTAACGGAACTGTCACTGGTGAGAGATACCTTAACTTGCTTCAGGAATTTGTTGGTCCACAAATTTCGAACATGATTCTTTAATCACACTTATCTTCTGTATTCGAAGCTATTCCATTTCACTGTATGTTCATAAATAAAGGATTTCTCGTCATTCGAAGTGTGAGTACATTTTTTGAGACACCCTGTATATATATATTCATTATACTCTCTCTTTAAAAGAGTGACATTGACTAAAATCCATGTCTAATATCAGCTTGCATGTAATAAGCATTTTAATTTTTTTGGATTACCATTTAAATGTTTTTTCAACCTTTATCTCAATATCCGTAAATATATACAAAGTGTTCGTAAGGTCGTGACGTACAAGTAAAACAGATATCCATTCAAATAATATTAATACGGTTTTCTATTATTTACAATATGTAATTAGTCTGCATTGCCATCCATTTTAACGCATTCCTTATTTTTTTGAATCCAATATACTAGATCCTATTATTTATTATAAAGGAGGGTGGACCTGTAAATTCACCCTTGTCCGTTCGTCCGTTCGTCTGTCCGTACTTTTATCAATAACTTCGCCTTGGAATTTTATGAAATTTTGCACAAACATTAAACATGATATGAGTAAAAACGTTACAGAACGGATTTTTCAGGAAAACTTCGGTTGCCTTCCTAGGAGTGCTTTTCGGATTAAAATGGCTAAAATTGACACTATTGTGCTTATTAAAATAGATGACGACTTGGATTTTAATAAAACTTTCTGAAAAGTTGTAACTACGTGAATTTTATATAATTTTGTTAGTCCATACTTCGCGATAACTCTTGGGTGTGCCCCAGGGGCTCTGTTAGTGTTTATAAGAACACTCCATTTTCGGGACTATTTTACCATATTCATCCAAACTTTTATGTGTATGTCTCTTTAGCAGTTTTGCATGGTGCTGAACTCAAATTTAAATATATTAAGGCATTGTGGACTTTTGGGGCTAAATGGGAGGAGGTGCTGAACTTAGTCATTTTTTATGCCTCGTTCACTGTGCACTCACGGGGGACCATGCATGCTTCACTTTTTTGTAATTTTTTGTAATTTCAAAGGTATTCCTAAGTTATGGCGAATATATAAAATTCTGGAGATAACAAATGGTTTCTTTAACAAACAACTGAACTTGAAACAATGGTGCATCACTTTCTGTTAAATTTTTAGATATGATCCGTAGAAAGTTGAAATATCTACATATATATGCGTGTGTGTAGGTGCATATGAATATGATTATGTGTGTGCGTTTTAAGTCCAATCTTAAAAATATATAGTATCATATCGCAGTAATGCCTACTAGATACACCTCGAGTGTCTAAGGTCTCTCTGTACAGGGGTTTGTCTGAACAACCTGGCATGAGGATACTTTTTCCATAGAAGTAAACCCTGACCAAATATTCAAAATCACATAGTATTCGCTGCCCATCTTCTCACTATGGCTAACCCACATTAGCTTTTATGAGGAATGGTGCACCTTCTCCAAGTGATGTTACCTCAAGTAATAGCACGAAGCTGGATACTCCACTAGACTAGATAAATTCTTGTCCTGGAATCCAATAATACCAAGAGACCAAAATGAAATATATACTACCTCGTATAAAATGGTTAATTGGGGAGAGGAAAATTATGTTCTCAACTTCTTTACTTTACAGTGTTTGAGAGATAAATAACTTAAATCGAACATTCGAATATCTATGTATCTTATATAGAGTTGAAGTGTTAGTCCCAGGTTGTGGGCCCCTTGATTCCTGAGAACTTCGACTGAAGTAAAATAAAACAAAATAAATATATATTACATAGAAAAATGCGAACATGAAAAGTAATATGGTTAAGATTAAGCTTAGAAAAGTAAAATGACTACTTGTTAAAACTGGAAAAGAAAAAGACAAGATATCCCTGTAAAAATATACAAATCTAATGAATTCATAACTTAAAATATGCAGCATTAAGAAATTTTTTAAAAATTCAATTTAACATTATATAATCAATTCTTATGCTGCAATATTTTAAGTTATCAATTTATTATATTTTTACTAGAATATCTTGTATTTTTCTTTTCCAGTTTTAACAACTAGTTCTTTTACTTTTCTTAAGTTTATTCTAAACAATAGTAGTTTTTATGATCTGATTTTTCTATGTAATCTCTGATTTTTTCTACGCGTTGTTTTGTCAACAATCCATAAAAAATATTATTAAAAACTTCTTAAATTGACTGAAAAAAAAATCGATTGAGCACAGAGCACAGAGACGGTTAATTATCAGCGACAGTACAGCTGAGCGACAGATCGGGAAAGCATTCAGTTATTAACAACAGTAGTTGCTGAATCGAAGTAATCATGTCGATTAAGCGGACAACGCGAGCGCGCAACGAATGAAAACATTGCAACGAGGACAAACAGATTTAGTTGCTATGGTAACTAAAAGCCAATCAGAAAAACGCTCTCTCTGTTCCTTACATATTCTAAGAACTTTTGAACACCAGTAATTTTATTATAACTTTTTTTTAACTGAAGACTTGAAACTTGATATAGAGGGTACTTTGATATCGAGAACACTTTCGATTTGAATTGTTAGCCTATAAAAACAGCTGCTCAATGGTCACAATTAGAGAAAAAAAACTATTGTCTTTGGCAGGAGTAAATCGACTAAGTTATAAGCATCCGTACATTTTTAGATTTAAATCGTTTAATTTTGAGCCTTTCCTATCAATCTAGCAACAGCTCAGAAAGAGATGACGAAGACTAAGGCGCTAAATGAAGATTATGGCTGGAGCGCTGAATGTTTTGATTTCGATTCCAACTGATGGCTACAAAAGCCATGTTCTTTTTTAACTTGTGAAATCATTACCATATGTATTGGGATAATAATTAATTTGCTCTATAATAATAAATACGATATCTGCATGAATCAAAACATCATATTTACGTGCATTTTTCGATCGGCTACGCCGGACGGCATGCTAGTCTTCTATAAAAAATAGATGTATCCTATGTTACTGGTAGTGAGGACACATGTAAACAATGAAAGTATATGGCGCAATATAATTTATTCAACTCTCATTACAAAAGATAAAATATATGATACCGCTATTGCATTCGTACTGATTTCAGATGTAAACGTGGATAACTACACTGAAAGTTCCTAATCTGATAAAACGGCTCTCTTTTGCTCTCTCTCTCTCTCTCTCTCTCTCTCTCTCTCTCTCTCTCTCTCTCATATATATATATATAAATATATTTATGTGTGTATGTATTTTACAACCTCGAAATATAAACTTAGTCCGGGTCGCGGCTATATTATTCGCTTACACTGTTTCAGTTTTGTGTATCATATAAAGAAAGAGTTTTAGTCAATTGTACTTTTTTTTTTTAAAAAAAGAAGCAAGATTTATATGGCTTAAAAATATGAAATAATAACTTATCGGTATGTGCAGATGTGTCGAAAAACAGTATTTAATAACAACAAGTACGGTCTATATTTAGAGTAAATGTATAAGAACAATTAACGTCTACGGTATATTTAATGTAAAAAATGAAAGAATTCTTGATTATGAACATGTCTCGATGTGTCACAGTTGGTTATTATGTTTGCATTTGGTTTATTTTATTTAAAACGATTTGCCCTTGTAGAGAGTGACGCCATATTTGAAAATTTCTGGAGCGTTCGTTTTTGTAATAAGATGTGAATTCTGGAATAAACGAATTGTCAACTCTCAGCTAATGAGATTTGGCGGAATGGGAGAAATGAGAGATTTTTTAAATTAAGAAATGGAAAGATACTGATATGTCTATAAGTATATGATCCAGTCAATCAGGATGAAGTACCATATATGTCGAAAGTGCAGAAATCCTCCCGGTAATGAGTGGAGGCGGTGTTATTTAGAGGGAAACATAGAAACTACTTCCTCTAAAGATCGTTGCAATTATGATGATGTTGCTCCTAGGAGGAAATGCAGAATTTTATTATAACTACTAAATGTGTCTAAAGAGGCGTTCTAAAGTTACATAAGATAGTGACTAGTAGTCTAGACATAATTAATTTGTATGTGACACCTGTTGTTGCGAATCTACGGTATTTTGGTGCAGATGGGGAATTTCTGTAATGAGAAAATTATATAGGAGATAAGAAATAATTATTCTTTTATACCCACAAGCACTAGTTTTTCATGCTTAAGCAATCATCAGTGTATGCTGACAATTCTTTTTGTTTGGTAGATTTTAGCGAATCAGAAAAACCGTTTATCTGTTCCTTATATAATATATATATGTGTATATATATATGTGTGTGTATCTATATATATATATATATATATAGAGAGAGAGAGAGAGAGAGGGAAAAATGGGAGAGGGAGGGGAATGCTTAGTAAATGGAGTTTAAAATAGCTTTGTAGCGGGGTTCAAATCTTCCAAACGACAAGAATATATATATATATATATATATATATATATATATACATTATATATATTATATATATACATTATATATATTATATATATACAATATATATATATATTATATATACATTATGTATATAATATATACATTATATATATTATATATATACATTATATATATTACTAGCGGGGGTACCCGGCGTTGCCCGAGTGTTTGTTTCCGGGACGGGGGGGGGGGTTAAAAAATGTTATGGTAGGTAAGTAGGAAGGATCAAACCCGGAGTCATGAGTAAAAGTAGGAAAATAAAGTGTGAAAAAAAAAACATCTGCAACGTTAACAGTTCGGCCACCAAGAAAAGTCCATTCTAGTTGTTTAGGAAAAAAAAAAACGACTACGGTAGGTCGGCGCGAACGTGAAAATATAATGTGAATTGTCTAGCACGCTAACCACTACGCCACAGAGCACTGCAGCTTAGTTTAGTGATTTTAAATAACTTCACATGAAAGAACTACGAAGCCAAACCGGTGTTCTCTTCTCAACTGTTCCTTGTGAACGATCCCAAAACGGTGTTAAGTGGTGGCAGGGGGAGAAGGAATTTATTAGAGAGAAAATATTTTACCACTTCCATTGATCTTAACCGATTTTGGCCGTGACTTCTCAGCAGAAAAAGTATAGAAATCTAAGATTATCGAGGAATTTGAGAAATAATAAGCCTATAACACACCTCAGATATTGTTCTGCCGTTTGTGCATATTATATTTGCATGAAATATCTTGATTTTTAATCCTATTAAGGTCAAAATCCGACGCGAAAAATGAGTTCATTTTATTTATATAGAAGAGATGATATATATACATCATATATATATTATATATACATTGTATATATATTATATATACATTGTATATATATATATATATATATATATATATATATATATATATATATATATATATATATATATATATACATGAAACCGTTCATATGTTTTTTTCCATAAACTAAAAAAACTGCAGACCCGTTTTCTTTCACATTTTGCGACAGCGGTTTTAGTTAATCCAGCCGTGTTTTTATATACTTAAAATGGAAACATATTAAAATATTATAGAAACCTTTTTTCGAAATAGTGGGTCGACAATAGTCGTCAATTTTTTACAGCAGAAAACACTGACATAAGAAGAGCGCCGATTGGCTGAATCCCAAAAGCTGGAGACGCGAAATTTATTGCTTCGTCATTCTCCATATGTGGACGATTGTTGGCGATTATTAATTCAGCAAACAAAACTTGTTTTTTTTTTCAAAAGAAGATCAATGGGGTATAAAAGTTTACTTCTTTGGTGTTGGCGCTATTATAACAATTTTCCTATTTATATGAAATAATCCGAAAGGCGCACAGTTAAAGCCAAAAAAAAAAAAAAGAAATAAAAAGAGAGGGCCACAAAGACCAAAATTAAAAAAAAGAAGCTAAATTCACAAAAATTGACCTAAATACGGTGAGAGTAGACGTTAATCAGAAAGCACATTTTCAGGGAATTGATCGTGGAGCAGAAATTGAAAGGAAACAAAGACGTGCAGAACCGTAACAAAACAATCTTTATTGTAAAAAAAAGCATTTTTCTTTTAACAAAATTGGCAGTAAATGTTTTTTTTTGTAAACAGGAGCTGTTTTCTATAAGAAATATGAATGCTTTTTAATTAAAACTATAACCTATTAGGTGAAAGTACAGAAAAGTTTTTTTCCAATAACATTTACGGTACAAAAGATAAATTACTTTTCTCCCTAACTTGATAATTTTTTAGTGTTTTTCTTTTATGTAGTATGTTTATTCGACTCAAAAACATAGTGTTATCGATGTATTTGGAAACTGCAAATAGCGGGCGACTTTCTGTTGAATACATTAAGTTTGGGAAAATAAGTTAAAACTGAAAAACTATACCAAATACTAATTAAAAGCTCACATTTTTAATACAAAATAACTAGATTTAGCGTTTCAACATTTTAGCAACGCTTGGCCTAATCCAGTGGTTGCTGGTCGAGCCCAAGCCATGATTGACAGAAACTCCTTAGTAAAATTTTCGTCTTTTTTTTTAATTTTTGGAGCGGATTATTCACGATTGCTGTATAAGAAACATGCATTTTCTCTTTTTTTATGTTTTCCATTACACTAAATTAAGCCCCAGCAACGCGTGGCCGTGTATAGCTAGTATATATATATATATATATATATATATATATATATATATATATATATATATATATAGAGAGAGAGAGAGAGAGGGGGGGAGAGAGAAAGGGAGAGAGACAGACCGGAATAAGATGGGGATGTGTGAGTATATAAGCACGTAAGTATCTACTAGAAATGTCTGCTATACGATTTTAATCAAATTGCTTTGATAGATTGTGTTTCATACTGTTGTTTACGAGATGAAACTGTCAACTTTTTCATAGATTAAATGTACTTCAAGTGTTAAAAACGGCGAACTGTCTTTTGTTTTCTTTTCTTCTTTTATAGTGACAGTTTCGTCGCATTTTAATCGAACAAAGTGCGACGCTTCATCGGAAAAAAAAACTCATTTCGCAAACGCAGGCGAATTTATTTGAAAGAACTTCAAATTTCGTTTTACCTACATTTTACAACTGTCAGAGCACCTGTTGTTTTTACGGTGATAAATTCTCAAAACTTAATGATTATTGCATATAAAATGACTTGTGATACGTAAACAACTTCTTAATTAGAACATTAGCTACTATTTTTCCTAGTTGCAACTTATGAATATGACACCTTTTCTTTAAACGAACTCAAATATAACTAATATATAAATATGACTTAATGCGTTTTAATAATAAACTGCTAAAGTTCAAAATTACTAGCTTGAAATTACGAGGGTAGTTCAATAAGTAATATGCCTGCCCCACTTCTCATAGAAGTAGAGCAACGGAACTTGTCACAGTTATTAGTCTTTTTCTATATAGGAACTACACAAAGCTATGTATTTCTTCTCTCCTTTAATGTAGCTCCGGAAACAGTTTCTGTAGAACACCTATGTTTAATTTCCCAATCACGGCGTGATTTGAGAAATAAAGGCTGCATCAACCGGGAAAGACTTTACTTTCAAAAAACATCTTCATGTCTTGGAATAAGTGAAAGTCAGAGGAAGCTGTTTTAAGAGATTTTCGTCCATATTTTAATTTACGATGTCAGTGTTTTTATTTCATTGCTTCAAAATGTGCTGTGCGTCCTTTCAAATAAAAAAAAAACTGTATCACTGCACGACACTCAACAGGCTCCATTTCACACCTGGCACAGTTCAAACACATGAAAATCAGAGAACACAATTAGTTCGGAGTTGTATCCTTCCACACAACCCATAGAGACATAAATCACTACACGTGCAAATTTTCAGCTAGATCACACAAATAAAAGTAAGTCAGAGACGTTATTTAGAGAACGCACGTCGTATGCGATTTGACTTAGTATGATACTATCGCTTTGCCGGGGGGAGTTACTTGGTTGAGTTACTGGGACCCCAACCAGCTTCCCGGGGGGTAGACACGATATCCAACGATATTTAACGATAGGCACATGTTAGAAACATCAACAAAAACGGGGCGAGATGTCGTCGGCTATAACTGGCTGGCATGGGTCGCTTCTTCATTGCGTCGTTACAGGCATCTTCGCACCGTCGGCATCAATGACATGCTGAAATCGCACGCTTGTACAAGAATAGCGAACAAATGCATTTTTATACAAAAAATATAATTTATTAAAGATTTAACAATGAGGAGCATATTTTTATAAAGACCAGTTGAAACCAGACGCATGCTATGTTGCGTCCGCCGACCCCAGAATGCAACCGTCAACTGTTTAAAACAATAGAATTATATTTAATTCTCTCTCTCTCTCTTCATTGAATTATATTTAATTCTCTCTCTCTTCATTGAATGAGAGAGAGAGAGAGAATGATGGAATCACTGGAAGAATTCATAATGTAATTAAATCCTTCTTAAGTAATAGAAAAATCAAAGTCGTCCTCGACGGTCGTACATCTAAACAATATGACATAAATGCGGGAGTACCTCAGGGGTCTATCATTGGACCTCTATTATTCTTGATATTCATAAATGACCTCCCTGATAAAATTGTTTCGGAGATGGGTATATTTGCCGATGACACCACTCTCTATAACAGATATGAGGGGAAAAAATGAACACATATCCAAGGAAATGGCAGAAACACTAGAGGATGACCTCCAATCCGTAGTGGAATGGGAACAAAAATGGTTGGTCACATTCAATGCTGCTAAGACTAAGCTTGTTTCCTTCAATAACTACAAGAAACCTTCTCTGCCACCAATAGCAATGGCCAAGAACACATTGCCTGAAAGTAGTTCTTTTAAACTCCTCGGCCTAACGTTTACAGGGAATATGAACTGGAATACATACATTGAGAGCATTGCCAAGGCTGCTGCAAGGAAAGTTGGCTCCCTCTACCGTGCTAGAAAACTACTTACGCCTGACAGTATCCTATACCTCTATAAGGCAAACATTCGCCCATGTATGGAGTACTGTTGTCACATCTGGGCTGGTGCATCTGCTGCTTGTCTCTCGCTCCTGGACAGGGTTCAAAAGAGAGTCGCCAACCTGATAGGTCCTGAACTGTCATCTAGGCTTCAGCCTCTGTCCCATCGACGAGATGTTGCATCCCTCTGCCTGTTCTACAAATACTTTAATGGTGAATGCTCTGACGAACTGCAAACACTTGTACCTCCCCGACGTAACTACCTCCGACAAACCCGACAAGCTACTAAGTCTCATCCCTTTACAGTGGAGATCCCTAGGTGCAAGAAAGCCTTTTACTCCAATAGTTTCTTCCCCAGAACTGCAGGTCTTTGGAACTCCCTTCCGGGATTCTGCTTTCCCAACTGCACTGATATGCAGAAGTTCAAGTGTAATGTGAACAAACATCTTTCTACTCATCTCCTTTCATAATGACCCCGCTAATTAAGTCCTTAATAGTAGCCCCCTGCTTCAAAGTGGTACTGTGCCTTGTTTGGGGTGAAAATTGAATAAAAAAAATAAAAATAAATAAATAAAAAGAGAGAAAATATATTCATACAGTTTGAACATTGCTTTTCTTCCGAATACCTTATTGACGAGTTCTCCGGGTTTGACCTTTCAAATTCTAAGATCTTATATCGTTTTGCCTTGGTTCAATATTATAAACAAACTGTCATTCTTGGCTTGAGTCATAGCAGAACATTTTCAAAATCACAAACACCTGCTTAACACATCTGCACCTCACAAGTTAGGCACAAGTTTTATTAATATAGAAGCCCCAAGCTCCCTCAAAAGGAGCTACATCATTGTGTCACATTTCGCCCCCCCCTTTTTGTGAGCTTTGCTCTCACTAGCAAATGTAATTATATCGTCGGGTCGTTGGCACAATGATTATTTTTTAAATTCTTTGTCTCTTCTCTCAATTATTCTTCTTATTATTCACTCTTTTTTTAAAGATAAATTCTCTTGATTATTTTTTCAATAAATTATTATTATTATTATTATTATTATTATTATTTTGAAAAAAACATTAATCTTCACCTATTATTTTTTTTCTTATTTAATTTTATGAACTTTCTTTTAAAACATTCATTCTCTTGATAATTTTTTAATATAATATTTGATCAATTTGCTTTTTTTATTTTTTTTGTTTTTTTAAACGTTAGTCTAGTTTTATAGTCATTTGAAGACAACCACAAATTCTCGCCTAAGCCTGATGAATCCTAGCATGGATGAAACGCGGAATATTCTGTGTAGCTTAATTGCCATATATATACATTATAACTTACTATCTAGCTCTACCTACGTATTGAGCACTGTTGAAGTAAATACTTAAAGTTTACGCATAAATTTTTACTTACGTATATAAATTTATGTGATTAAATGAAGTATATATATATATATATATATATATATATATATATATATATATATACTAGGATTTCAGCCCGGCGTTGCCCGGGTATTTTGAGATATATGTTGAGCAAAAAGAAAGTGGACAATTTTTTTAACTTTGACCCCTATTATGACCCCTTAACATTTATTGTTTGAGGCTCAAATCAAGTTATTCAGTTAGATCCATACCCAAGGAACCTATATCTAAAATTTCAAGTGTTTAGACCCTAAAGAGTCGGAGGAGTTTGTTAGAGTTCTTAAAGGTTAAAGGTTAAACTTCTTAACAGCCAAATTTCTGGCCGAAACCGGATCGCAAATATTTTCGTAAATTTCAGTACCATGTATATCAAATTTTGAGTCTGTGGGCTTAAAATTGACAAGAGTTATTGCGTAGAGAAATGTATACACACAGACATGTCCACTTTAAAGATATACTAGCATTTCAGCCCGGCGTTGCCCGGGTGTCTGGAGGTGTATACTGAGCAAAAAAAAAGCGTTCAATTTTTTTAACTTTTACCCCTATTATGACTCCTTAATATTTATTCTTTTGGTCTCAAATCAAGTTATTCAGTTAGATCCATGTCCAAGAGACCTATATCTAAAATTTCAGGTGTTTAGACCCAAAATTGGCGGAGGAGTTTGTTAGACTTCTCAAAGGTAATTTTTTTTAACTTTGACCCCTTAACAGCCAAATTTCTGGCCGAAAACGGATCACAAAGATTTTCCAAAATCTCAGTACCCTGT
This sequence comes from Euprymna scolopes, assembly GCF_053919585.1. Lineage (NCBI taxonomy): Eukaryota > Metazoa > Mollusca > Cephalopoda > Sepiida > Sepiolidae > Euprymna > Euprymna scolopes. The sequence goes on along the minus strand of NC_136494.1, from coordinate 101,003,849 downwards.
ATATCAAATTGCAAGTCTTTAGACTGACAATTGACAGAGTTATCGCGTAGGAAAATGTACACAGATAGACACACACACAGACACGTTCACTTTTATATATATAATAGATATATAAAGAATAACAGAGAGAGGGAGAGAGAGAGAAAGAGAGAGAGAGAAAGAACAAGGATAGAGATAGAAAAAGAGCACATTAGTCGTGGTTAGGACATTTAAGAGAAGGAAAATTCTGGGATATAACCTGACTATTACTGTTATCAGTTCAGAGCTGATAGGACAGGAAGAGCTACTGGGCTGTATGAAGACAACCTATCTTAAAGAAGGGCGATATTACGAATATGCATGCGTAACGTAATAGTTATTGATTTATGTTTTAATTTTTAGCCTTGCAACAAAAATGTCTTCATTACTCAGGCATTAACATCAAAGGAAAAAGTAAATCGTAAGCTAAACGTTTTGGTTTCGATTCTCGGTGGTAACGCACGAGTCTTTTCTTTTTACTTATTAAATCATAATGGGTCCAATATAATATAATAATAAATACGAAATATGCATTAATATAATAATAAATACGAAATCTGCATTAAATATATCATATTTTCTACTATATATATATATATACATATATATATATATATATATATATATATATATATATACATACATAAGGAGAGCCGCACACACAAAGACATGGCATAACATTTGTTACGTTTCGATTGAGTTTCCTATTTAAGACTTTCCAAGCGTATTGAGTGATTATAGTTCCAAAATACAATGTAAACTATTATTTGTATTATTATTAGTTAAACACAATTTGCTATTTTACCCATTGCAAAATATAGGTTCATCTCTTTCTCAACCGATTTGTTGCACAAGTGTACAACGTACGAGGTGCCTTCAATAAGTTTCAAGACTTCTTTGTACAGGTATTTAAAATTCTCGTAGATTCTTGGAAATTTAGTATGTTATTTCTATACATCTTATGAAATGACTGACCAGTCTTTATGATTCCAGGTTCAAATGAACAGTTACAGTAGAACTGAAACACCTCCTTACTAAAGCCCGATCGTCACAGATAGTGAATAAAAAATGTGAATGTGAGAACACTTTAAAAGAATAGTATGCAAGGAAAGTTAGTGTTATATTTGAAAAAATATCAAATAAACGTATGGAAAGCTTCAGATTGCTTTTGGATGACCTTGCATTAATCGAACATCAGGGTTTGAGTGGCATAAGAGATTCAAGGAAGGCAGGGAGTCTGCGAGGAATAGTGGGAGGTGTGGGAGAAGTAAGGAAGTCAAAACACCAGAGTTGATTACCCAAATAAAGAATTTTATGGATAAGGATCATCTCGTGTTTCTATAAAGACAATACATGCACATTCTGATGTCAGTGTGGAAACTGTACACAACAATTATTCATGACGAATTGAAAATGCGAAAGATTTGCGCGAAGTTTCTCCCAAGGGTGCTCAGACAAAATCAGACTATTTAACCAAGATGGGCAAGATTCCCCATCCTTCCTATAGTCCAGAATTTGCTCTCTGGGACATTTGGTTATTCGCTAAGCTCATGGAAAACCTTAGAGGATGTCGTTATGAGATAACTGAGGAGATGAACGAGGCTGTGATGAGGGTGATTGACACGTTCGCCGAGAAGTCTTCTATGATGCCTACTAGAAGTTATTGGAACTGTAAAACAAATGCATTTCAGACAGAGGAGATTTACTGTGAATTGGACTAGAGCTTTATGTGTTCACTGTCAATAAAAGTGCCTATACGAAAAAAGTCTGGAAACATGTTGAAGAAACTATGTTATTCCAATGGGATATGAAGTTGTCAGAAACACCAGAAAGCACCAGCTGAAGCAGATAAAATTTATCATGTGAATTGAGTTCATGTGTTTTAATGCAATGTTTACACGCATGTAAATACGTGCAACGGTTTTAAACTAAAAATAACTAAGTGTTCTTTTTAATGTTATACCTATGTTGAGAAAGTACACCTTTTGGATAAACCTATTGAAGTTCATTGAACTATTTTACAGGATTACTTAACTCATTTTGACTAGTGCGGCATTGCTAATTGCAATTATTTCATGCTATAACGCATTTAATTATTGATAATGCATGATTTATTCTGTACGTTGAAGCGTGTAATGAGAATTGGATTGGATTACATTACATATATACAAATTATCTCCCCTTTCTAAATACTTAACATTAAACATATTAAAAAGAGAATAGGAAACCATCTAAACGAACTATTAATGCGATACAATTTACAATATAACAATGCAATTGCGATTAATGTGCTTATCATCGCAATTTCCAATTTAATTAAAATAAAACAAAACGTTCGTTCATTTGAGGAAGCTAGTGGCGATCTGCAATCCATATAATATTACCATTACCAACTGAACAAGAATGATCTACCTCATTGAATTACATAATCTAATATATAAAGGAATGTTGTGTGTTTGTCTGAGTGTATCTAGCTAAAAAAAAACTACACAAGATACTTTAACAAAGCTTATATTCTTTTTCAGCATTGCTTAATATTCTTTTATGTAGGGTTCAACAGGAAACAAAACTGAATCAGCGAAAGTAGAAAGCGAGAGAGAGAGAGAGAGAGAGAGTAATAGATAATAGAAAAGTGATAGTGTAATAGGTAGAAAGGGGGAAGAAAGGTAATGGCAAGGAAAACTGACCGCTACACCATGGTGTAACGTCGCAGGGACAAACAAAGGAAATAAATAAATAAAAATCCAGGTCGGCATTTTTTCTTACTTTTTAAAATACGTTTTTATTACCGTTACTCTCTCGTCTCGACACCACATAATTAGTCTCTAGCTGCCACTTGTCCATCTATCCTGACTGTGTTTCTTTTATCCGCGACCGCGTGCCGGCCACAGCTTGCTGGTTTTCGTCCTCAAATTTACACGTTCATTTTCCACAACGCGCACTTTGGTTCTTCCAATCACGTGGTGCATTTTTCCTCGCTTTTCTCCTTTTTCTTCCCACGTACACTTTCTAATTTGCATATGCATTTTCTTTCGGCCACTGCTGCTGCTAATCACTTCACAAGCCAGTCATCCTTCGCTGCTGCTGATATTTTCTCACGCATCTATATGCACTATGTTACAGGTTGCAGGCACAAATTGATAGTTGCATTTGAAGCTACCATAACAAAGATAGTGTACTATCACATTTATTAGGACGTCTCTAGAATTCAACGTTTAAACTCCTTTAACATGAATGGAAATGTACATTGAAATCTGCAGCAAAAAAGATGGACATCTTCTCGCACCTACCAGTAACATATATTTCTAGAAAGCTACGTGTACATGAAGTATTATTGTAACATCGAGGCTGGTGTAGCAACCACTCGTCTCTTCTTCTTAACCAGAGTTAAACAAAAGTTTCTTACTAAATAGGCCCCACACTGTCTACAAAGTTCTAGCCCCTGTTTCATTGCTGCAATGTCGCATGCCTATGTTTGTTTAACAAATACTTCCACATCTACTGCCCATGTGTCCTTGTCAACCTAAATATCTCCGAGAAAACCGACTTGCTGACACGGTAAAACATTTTACTCTAAAAGCGTGTTTTTTTTTCGGCTGTGCCAGCATGCAAATATTTTGATACTGTGTCAACAAAGATGTTGCTTGGCCCTAATCACAGTAGGCCATTATGTTTCAGTGGCAATATAACTCATTTAAAGTGAATCAACATTTTAAAAATAAAATATGTTCATGAAATTGATTTTAGAGTTATTTTGTGGCTCGCTTCGATATTCACGAAATTTATATTGACAGTAATAAGTAGAAAAGAAAACCAATGATGTCGATTCTTAAATAAAATGAATTCAGCTCAAAACAAACACTTGTAAAAACTGAGGTGTCTTACAAGAAAGACAGTTTCATCCATTGATAAATAATAGACTGCGCCAAGCGACACATGCATACACACACATGCACGCATATATATATATATATATATATATATATATATAGAGAGAGAGAGAGAGAGAGAGAAATATATATATATACTAGCAGTTCAGTTCGGCTTTGCACGGGCCCTATGTACTGTTCATAACTTGCCATACGTGTGAATACACTTTATGTAATATTTCAAATGTTTAGACTAAAATTTGTCTGAGTAATTTCGTAGAGACCGTACAGGTCAATTTTTTAACTTTGACCCCAATTTTGAACCCTTTAAAGATATTATTTTGGACTCAAATCAAAATAAAAAGTTTCACTCATGTCCAAGTTACCTACATCTTAAGTTTCAAGTCTCTAGACTAAAAATTAGCGGAGGAAATTAGTAAAATCTGCAAGGATCAACTCTTTAAACTTTGACCGTTTGGCAGCCAAATTCTCGCCGTCAAACTGATTAAAATGCTTGCCGCATGTCTGAATACCCGTTATGTAGAAAATTTAAATGTTTAGACCCAAAATTGGCTGAGTAGTTTGCTAGACATCTTAAAGGTCAACTTTTTTTTTTAACTTTGACTTCTTGGCAGTTCGAATTTTAAACGCAAACTAATTAAAAAGCTCGCCCTATCTTTAAATACACTTTATGTAAAATTTCAAATGTTTAGACCAGAAATTGGCTGAGTAATTTGGTAGAGACCGCAGATGTCAATTTTTTTTTTACTTCGACACAACTTTTGACCCCTTAACATTTACTTTTTGGGGCTCAAATCAAATGAAAAAGGTTGATCGATGTCCAAGTAACATACGTTTAAAATTGCAAGTGTTTAGACCCCAAATTGTCAGAGGAGTTTGGTAGAGTTTTCATAGGCCAAATCATTGAAGTTTAACCCCTTGACAGCCAAACCTCTGGCCAAAAACAGATTACAAAGATTTTTTCCAATACTCCTTATGTCAAATCTCGAGTCTGTAGACCGAAAATTGACAGAGTTATTTGGTAGGGAAATGTAAACACACTCACACACACACATACAGAAAGGCATTTTCACTTTTATAGATAGACTAGCAGTTCCCCCCGGCTTTGTTCGGGCCATGTGTACGGTTACTAATTTTATGTGCATATGTATGTATTAAAAAGTGTGAATATGTACGGTATTGCCTTTCTATATAACAAGTTTCCTTAACTACCATAGAGAAAAGTTGGTAGAGACAGCAGACGCCATTTTTTTTTTAACTTTGACCCCAATTTTGACCGCATTGTACTTATTGTTTTGTGCCCAAATTAAAGTAAAATGCTTGATCTATGTCCAAGTAACCTACATTTAAAATTTCAAGTGTTTAGACGCAAAATTGGCGGAGGAGTTTGGTAGAATCTGCAAAGGTCAACAACTTCAACCATGATCTCTTGATAGCAAGACATTCGCCCCAAAACTGATTAAAAACCTTGCTACATGTCTAAGTACCGTTTCTGTAAAATTTCAAATGTTTAGACACAAAATTGGCTTAATAGTTTGCTACAGACCGCAAAGGTAAAATCTTTTGAACTTTGACCCCTCTTTTTGAGCCAAAATTTCGGCCAAAAATCGATTAAAAATCTTGCGTATGTCTGATTACACTTTATTTAAAATTTCAAATATGTAGACCTAAAATTGGCTAATTTGGTAGAGAGCGCAAAGGTTAATTCTTTTTTAAACTTTGACCCCAATTTTGACCCCTTAGTATTTATTTCTTTGAACTCAAATCAAATTATAAAGTTTGATCCATGTCCAAAGAACCTATATCTAATATTTCAAGTGTTTAAACCTAAAATAGGCAGAGGAGTTTGGTAGAGTTTTCAAAGATCAATAATTTTCCCCGCTCTTTATCTGTGCCTAAACCTAAACATAGATTCCATGATCAAAGCTTCTGTCTTAGAACTGCATGCCTGTGGAATTGTCTTCCGTTTTCCTGCTTTCCAGCTGTCTATAATATGGTTGTCTTCAAGTCCAACGTGAACAAGTTTCTGATGAGCCGTTCCACTTAAGTTAACAAATTTACCGAACTTCCATTACTATCGATTACTATATTGTCCTTTTGACTACTCTACACTCTTTAACCCTTATCCTTGAGTGGCCGATCGGGCTTGATAAGTGGTGACGCCTATGTAAAAAAAAAAAAAAAAAAAGGTCAAACCATTGAACTTTGACTTCTTGACAGCGACGTTTCTGGCCGAAACCCGATTTAAAAGATTTTCCAAATCTCAGTACCCCTTATGTCAAATCTCGAGTCTGTAGACCGAAAATTGATCGAGTTATTGCGTACACAGACAGACAGACACCCCCACACACAGACATTTTCACTTTTATAGACATATCCGATGCAATATAATAATGAATAGAAGATTGGCTCTATAATAATAAATACAAAATCTGCATAAATTAAACTATCATATTTAAGCTAATTTTGAATAGATGACCATTAATTCAAGCTGAGGGGGGGGGGATTCTACAAACTGAGTTCAATAGAATCTCTCATCGTCATCACACCGAATAAGGTTGTATATTATATGCTCATCCTTAAGGAGTCATCTTCCCAGGAATTACCTGCTTGCAGGTGGCGATTGTTTTTTTTTTTTGTTTTTTTGTTTTTTTCGGAAATGAATTCTTTTATCACAGCTTGCATGAATTACTTTCACCGGAACATGCTTTACAGCTACATTTACATCCGTACAGATTACTCCGTTTGAGAGTAACTTAACATGTCTCCGTTAAACTGACTTTATGTTGCATTTTAATTTTTGCAGCAAGCCAAAACAATATCGACATTCTACAAGCTCTTCGACTACTAAAACTACCTGACCGCATGATATTTTAGCTAATTGTTACCATTGTTGTTGGACTAAGGTTATATTACTGTAAAATATAACAAAGATTTTCTTATATGTTTCGACTGTAGAATTTGACCAATTTTATTATGCTTCTAATAACTCTCTATGCAAATGCACGCCTGTAGAACTCTTTTAGTTTGCCTGTTTCCCACCTGACTACAACTTGGATGTCTTCAAGTCCAACATAAACAAATTCCTGATGACCATCTCCTCAAGTAAGACACTTTATCAAATCTCCAATACTAACGATTACTACGATACTATCCCATTGATTACTGTACACGCAATAACCCTTATCCCCGAGTAGCTTCCGGACCTTGATAAGTGGCGATCTCCATGTAAAAAAAAACATGTTGCTAAAGTTAAAAATCTATTAGGGAAGGATTAGTGTTAAAGCCAGAGGAATAAACACAAAGCAATACACGCATCAATTGTGGGTCATCTTGCAAAAAAAAAAAAAAAAAAAAAAAAAAAAAAATAGTGGGTTGTCTCGCAAAAAGTCCGAAGATAAAGCGTTTGAAACTGTATAGGGAGCGTCGTACACGTACGATACAATCACGAATCTGTTTTCACAAACTCCAAAAGCAAAGCTGTCATAAACACTCTTGCAAACTAAATCACAATCGCAATAACGCCAGACTACACATCCAATTTTCCGTGTCCAACAAAAAAATAACGCATATGCACTCTCAAAGTTAAAGGCTCTCACCATAAATACAAAAAAAGAGACGCCAGTTTTATTTAAATAATGTATGCATGTATGCATTTAGCGACCTTTCTGCTTTAACAACGTCGGCGATCACGGCTCTCCAAATTGTAGAGCCATGGTAATCCCTGGATGACAAGTAAAGACGGTAGTTTCCTATTGCTTTCTGTCTTGATTCGGGGATGTATCCACCCCTGAATAAAGCCCCCCCCCTTAGATACCAACATGGAAATTACAACTCGGCGCGGTACATACAGCGCGTAGCCTTCTCAAATAGTCACCTATTGCTACTGGCCAGACTCTTGGTGATTTGGCGAGAACTGTTATGTCAACGTAAGTGTGGCATATATCAGGAAGTAAAATTATCATAATGCATCATTTATAACAAAAAGTTGAAAAATATGGTTTTTTTTTTCAAATACGACTTGAAACCGAGGAGCATTGTAGAATGCATTTTGTTTGATGGAATGTAACTGAAAAGTCTAATACTAAAGTTGAAATAATGTTTGTTCATACGTTGATTAACTCAGTTTTAGTTTAATAATAAATTGCCATCAAGTAATAATCAACTCTACATCAAGTAGACATGGCTACAATAATTACGAGAGTTGTTTATGTTGACCCTATGAAATATTCAAACTAACAAGATTTTTATAGATACAAGAAATTATATGCGCCGAAAAAAGAAAATCATTTCTAAACTATGTGACACAAACAATTACTACACTATCTCCCTCCAAATTAAAGGGTTATTGCATGGGAAGATGATGCCATATATTTAACTACCACAAAGGAGGAGGCGATACCTGGGGGAGGTGACGCTTTGATAACAATACAGATACTGCACTAACCCTAAAAGAAAGCAATAACGCCTTGAAAGGCGGAATAATGACGAATGGACATACACTACGCTATCTGATACAAGAAAATGTAATGCCTGAAAAAATAGTCTTATGGCAATAGAACAGTGTGCTCTACTTGCTAAAAGAGAGAGTAATCCCTAAGAAGATGGTGTTATAATAACGTAACATATATTACACTATGTCTCCTCTACCGACCTTTTCTACATATCTCACTCCTCAAAATTAAAAAATCTCATTAAAAAAAAAACAAGATTAAACCTAGAACCCCAACGTTCAAACCTTCCAAAAGTTGAAATCCAATTGCAGGAGACTAGACGTGACTTATTGTTTTTGCCATTGCATCGACTGTTTTCCTAGATGAGGTCGTAATTAAAGGATACTCAAACTTGACCTCAGAATCTGACCTAGAAAATCGTAATTAGCATGGATTGTGTGCCTACATCAAAGATGGCTTTCGATGTGGTTGGGACATCTCAAGAGAAGATCCTAAATTGCCTTATATGTGCTTCAGAGTAGTACTTGCTCACAGAACTGCGTTCATATTTTCCCACTATCGCCTCCATAACAACGGAGTTACTACCATTGAGATTATCTCTGAGAAAATTGACCACTTTCTGTCTACCTATCCTCGGTCAACATTCACGTCACTGAGACTTCAATGTTTACAGCGTTGAATGGATAGTCAACTCAAATAAGACAGATAATGAAGGGGGGTACTGTCATGATTTCTCGATTGCTTATGGCCTAACACAAATTTTTCATGAACCCACGCGTATACACGACTCCAATGCAAGTCTCCAGGGTTAATTGTCGGTATAGACCGCTTCATACCCCCCAAAATTTAATCAAAAGCCTAACAGCCAGCCACGGTCCATCCTAGAGTGTGCCGCTGCCATTGCATATGGAAATCACTATTTTCATTGCTTCCAACGTAATAGATATTGTGAAACTAAAGCCACCTTTAGGATTGCCAGCAACTATTGTAAAAGAGTAATAAAGAATGCAAGAGATTCGTATCCTTAGTATGTCAAACTTAAAGTAGCAGAGCGGTGGCTTGGTTCTCGCTAGTTTTGGCGTATAACACCCAGAGTCCAGAGCAGAAGCGTGTTCTCTGTTCCTATCATTGTCAATTGACCTGAGGTAATTTTGTCAGCATCTGACAAAGCGAAATTCTTTGCCAAGAACTTTGCAGCAAATTCTACCTTTTGCGACCAGGGCCGTCCCCATTGTACACCTCCTGTGACTAAAAACAAACTATGCAACATAAAAATATCTGTACGCGATGTAAAGATTTTTATTCCAGTAAAGCAACTGGCCCTGACAGCATTCCATAAAGTGCTGAAAAAAGCTTCAACCGAACCAGCTCCCGTACTTATAAAGCTATTTAAACGTTACTTTAAAGAGAAATAGTTCCCAACACTCTGGAACACTTCATTAGTCCACCCTTTATTTTTAAATTATCCCTCCCAGTACATACCAACCAGTCTCCTGTGCATCATGAGTAAATTGCTGGAATTTGTGATAAATAGAGAAGTGATCAACCAACTCAGAAAAAATAACCTGTTCAGGGACATGCAATATGGTTTCCGTTTTGCGAGATCTACAGCTGATGTACTAACTGTTATATTACACAAGACTAGTTAATCCCTCGACAGGGCCGTCGTTTCTAGAACAATATCAAATGCTTTTAAGAGAGTATGGCCTAAAGGTATACTTCTCAAGATCGCCAGCTATTAAATCCTTTCTCTGATAGGTCTATAAAGGTAGCCGTTAATGGGCAGAAACCAGAAACACATATCTTAATCTTCATCAATGATCTCCCGAATCATTCGTAGACACTTATACAGAAGACACAACAATTTATGGCCAGCAATGACCAAGATCTTTCTTATTCTCTTTCGTCTGGTCTTGAGAACGTGAAAAAATGGGGAAAAGGGGACTGGTTATTTAAATGCATTGAAAACCAAGCTTCTCTCCTTTGATTAAATCGCTCTGACACCCATCACGCCTCAATTGAAATGACTGGCTCTGGTCTTAGGAAAGCGCTATGTCTTCAGAAGCTTTTGGGACTAATCTTCAATCCTGATCTGAAATGAAACACGTATATTAACTCTGTTACCAAGATCACTGCAAAATGATAAGATTACTCTACCGCTGCGGTAGGTATCTCATTGCCGATGCATTCCTCTATCTGTATAAGATCCAGGTACGCCCTAAAATGGAGTACTGTTGCCATATCTTGACAGTAGCTGTTCGACGCGCCCTATCCAGTCTTGATAGAGTTTCAAATTGGCCTCGAAACCTAGTAGGTAATGCTTTTTCTCTTCCCGGTAGCCTCTTTCCGACAGAAGAGATGTTGTGAACCTCTCCCTGCTCTATCGTTATTTTCATGGAAAGTGCTCAACTGAACTCTAATCTATCCTACCTTCCTGCCAAACTTTCACAAAAACACTCGACTAGCTACAACCATTATATTCTCCCACACTTTAAATGCTGAAATCTAAACGCAGATTCCATGTACAAAGCTTATTTCCCAGAACTGCCCGTTTGTGGAACACTGTTCTGCTGTCCTGCTTTCCAGTTTAATACAATATAGGAGCCTTCAAATCCAATATAAGCATATTCTTGTTGAACCGTTTTCATAAATAATCAAATTCTATCCAATTTACACTATTAACGATCGATACACTACCACTTTACATTCATTAAACTTTTATTCTCGAGTGGCCTTGATGAGTGATGACTTCCAAGAAAAATGCTAGTTACCCCTTTGAAATGGGTGATGAAAGATAATTAATTGGCTTTAATTTGCATAACTAAGTAAATCGAGCATGAAAAGTTAGTACTGGCATAGTTTACGCTTCAGTACATGAAGAATGTTGGTAGCTATGTAGGAAAAATAAAATCTGCAGCAGAAAAAGGGATAGTTTTAATGGTATCACTCCCGTCTTCATAGTTCTTCAACTTTTTAGTTGATAAAAATAAGAGCCTTTATTTTTGGAATGACCCTCATATGTTAGAGCGTTCTACTGATGCCCAAGAACAGTGCATTGGGAATGGTGGGGAGTATGTATAAAATAAATTTTCGAGCAGAAAAGATGGCTCATTTGAATGATACCACTTCCGTCTTCCTAGATTTTTAACATTTTGAGTTTAGAAATAGAAGGCTTTACTTTTGAAACGACACTCGTATGACGAATTGCGCTCATGGACAGCCACCGTCCATTGCCAGACTAAAAAGATGCATTAAGAATGGTGCTCACTATGTAGGCAAATAAATTCTGAAGCAAGAAAAATCGATCGTTTTAATGGTATCGCGCACGTCTTTGTAGCTCTTCAATTTTTAAAGTTACAAAAATAGGCCTTACTTTTTGAACAACTTCTGTGCTAGTAATTGCATCATTTCGATTTAGATTTTTTCATTAATAATAATGTAGATGTCATCGATTTGGCATGCAGTCTTCATTAATAATGAACTGAGATGTCATCAATGTGGCGTGCAGTTAACACTGGGTACTTATACTAGAAAATAATTTACTGACAAATGTTTTATGACGGAAGCAAACAAATGTAAACATATTTAACATTTAAAATGTTAGAAAATGATTTTGCCTTAAGTTTTAATTTAATGCAAGAAATATGTAATCTTAGAATGTTTAAAACTAAAGATGGTATGATCCTAAAGAATACTGTATTAAACAATTGTCATACTAGAAAATTACATTTTCAAACTGTTTTGTACTCGAAGTATTAGAAAACCGCCAGGACAAGAGATTATATATACAGGGTGAGTCGCAGGAAATATTGTTTTTAGAACGCTCCTTGCTCTCTTTGAGTAAAGGATAGGGAGTGAGTAAGGTAGTCTTTAAACCTTCTTAAGATGCCATTTAGTTTTGTTTTGTTATTTGTTTATCTTTTACATTAAAATTGGTTTTAGTTATTGATTTTGAATAGCTTTTATTTTCAGTTGATTGCCTTCATGCTAACGTGGAGTCGTTAACACTGTACGTTTGCTTATGACACTTGCATCCGTTTTCCGTGACTCACCCTGCAGTAAAATATAATTATATACGTTTACTTGTTAACACATTAAATTTCATAATAATAATAAAAGCGAATAGACAATATGTAATACAAGAAACAATTAAATACAACAATAGTTAATCGCGTAATATCAAAATATTTAATAGTAGAATAGTAAAAATTGTTTAATACTAGAATCCCATAAGTGTATATGCAATACACGAGATTTCAGAGATGTTTAATATAAAAAGAATACGATAAACATTTTACACTTACGTAAAATGTCAAAAATATGTATTACTAGATACAAAAAAAGTGTAATACTATAAATGCAAAATACTAATACTATAAATACAATACTAATATACTAACACTATAAATACAAAAAAGTGTAATACTATAAATACAAAAAAGTGTAATACTATAAATGCAAAATGCTAATACTATAAATACAATACTAATATACTAATACTATAAATACAAAAAAGTGTAATACTATAAATACAAAAAAGTGTAATACTATAAATACAAAAAAGTGTAATACTATAAATGCAAAATGCTAATACTATAAATACAATACTAATATACTAATACTATAAATACAAAAAAGTGTAATACTATAAATACAAAAAAGTGTAATACTATAAATACAAAAAAGTGTAATACTATAAATGCAAAATGCTAATACTATAAATACAATACTAAAATACTAACACTATAAATACAAAAAAGTGTAATACTATAAATACAAAAAAGTGTAATACTATAAATGCAAAATGCTAATACTATAAATACAATACTAATATACTAATACTATAAATACAAAAAAGTGTAATACTATAAATACAAAAAAGTGTAATACTATAAATACAAAAAAGTGTAATACTATAAATGCAAAATGCTAATACTATAAATACAATACTAATATACTAATACTATAAATACAAAAAAGTGTAATACTATAAATACAAAAAAGTGTAATACTATAAATACAAAAAAGTGTAATACTATAAATGCAAAATGCTAATACTATAAATACAATACTAAAATACTAATACTATAAATACAATACTAAAATACTAATACTATAAATACAAAAAAGTGTAATACTATAAATACAAAAATGTGTAATACTATAAATGCAAAATGCTAATACTATAAATACAATACTAAAATACTAATACTATAAATACAATACTAAAATACTAATACTATAAATACAAAAAAAGTGTAATACTATAAATGCCACAACTGTTAAATGCTAGAAACTCCAGAAATGTTTAACACTAAGACCACCTTTAATAAAATCAACTTTAATATTTGAAACGTAAATTATATTAAACATTACGAATGTTAGAAATGTTAAATATTCGAGATTTTAGGTATGCTTAGCAATAGAAACTTTATAAATGTTTAATACTTGAAATGTCAGAAATATTTAATACTAAAAATCTTTAAAATATTGAATGCTAAAAATAATAGAAATGTTCAGTATTATAAATCATAGAAAATCTTAATTCTGTAAATCTCAGAAAATGTTAATACTAGAAAACTTTAAAATGTTAATATCTAAAAAAATGTGAAACGCTAGAAACACTGAACAAAATACTATACATTTAAAATATTTAATATTAGGAGTGTTAGAGATGTCTATCGTTAACCATTTATGTTTAGTAATAGAATTTTCGGAAATGCTTTATACGAGAGATTATAGAAATGTTTAATATTAGAAATTGTAGAAATGTTTAATGTAATAGATTTTACAACAGTTTAATCCTATAAATCTTATAGCATTTTAATACGAGAAGTAAATGCTTAAAAATTGAATTGTAAAAAATAAAATTTATTCAAAATAACAAATAAAAAGTAGAACCTAATTTGATTCAAATAAAATATGTTAATTTGGTACCTGTTTATTACTCGTCAACTAGATTTTAAATATTGACCGTCTGACGTCGAAGATAAATATTTTCTGTTTTCATTTGAATCCAGATGATTTTTTATACTTCATCGACAAAATTGCAAACGAAATCGTCCTCACGGCGACAACAACGTTATTCACGCTTTTTTGATCGCTATTTTTGGCTTTGGTCTGAGAGACGCTTAATGACTTGTGTTTGCTGTTTTCTCCTCCTCGAAATAGACTCAATAACAAGTACGGCATCGCACATATCGATTCCTGAATGAATTGACACGTCGTCCATCTAGAAAGAATGGCATCAAAAAGCAATCTTATCACCGCGGGCAGCAGACGCTTGAGCTTAAAGATCAAATGACGAATGAATATTACGACAATAAGATGAGAAGATGTTCGTGATGGTCAGTTCAAGAAGTCACTTAAAGGATCTTATTATTTCGGATGAGTACAAAAACAAAGAAAGGAAATAAACATTCTATTTTTGGAAACGAACCAAGGATGTCGAATGGACCAACAGTTACAAACAAGATTTAGAAGTTTTCTACCAATACAATCAAGTAAGTTTATCAAAGTTGATGATGTCTGTGATTGGTCAAATATATAGGTCGCGGACTATGGAATCTGTTAGACCATGTCCAAATCATCTCAAATCTTTTGTAGTTATTTGCTCACAAATATTCTTAAAAAAAGGTATGAACCCGATATCTACCGCCTCTAATCATGGAAAAGATATATACAACGAGCAGAAAACAAAACAGCTGAGATTCTTATTGTATTTGATGGCAAAATTAAAAGTTATTTGTAATTGTTGTTTAAATAATTTGCGAAAATGTGTCCAAACTTTCTAGCTGGAATAAGCAGCTTTTGAAAGTAACTAAATGAAAATACATTTTTAATGTAACAGACATG
Source organism: Euprymna scolopes (assembly GCF_053919585.1). Classification (NCBI taxonomy): domain Eukaryota; kingdom Metazoa; phylum Mollusca; class Cephalopoda; order Sepiida; family Sepiolidae; genus Euprymna; species Euprymna scolopes. Next base: position 100,988,632 of record NC_136494.1, on the reverse strand, counting down.
GTGGATAACAAATAAATATTCATTCGGCAGAACATCGATTTACCAGAAATAATGCTATCTATGACAAGATGGATGCTATAAACCGCCGTTACTTTATTACATAGGAGGTAAAACGTTTGTTATGATGAGGGAGTTTGGTGTAAAACAAACAGACCAAACTATTTGCGTAACACAGAAAAAAAAACGAAAATCAGGAGAAAAGAACCGTTTACAAGAAAATAGTTATATCACATAATTTGCCAGAGGCCAAGCCATCAACTGGTGAACGGGTTAATAATACATTATTCGGAAAGCAAATAAACTTAATCATTTGTATTAAAACAGATCAATGAAGACATTTCCTGAAACCAGATTAAACAAATAATTTGCCAGAAATCTGATAAGGCAAGCGTTTGTTTTTTGGGAAAGCAAATTTAATACATGATTTGTATTAAAAGAGATAATATAATCTATTTGTCGTAAATCATAAAATAAACATTTTCCGGAATTCATATAATACGCACGTCATGACAGGGTTGTGTTTCTTGGAGTCTCATACTGACAATATCTACGACAGAGAGATGAAACAATCAGGTCATAAATTCATAAGTAAAGTCATCATAACAATTCAATTTGCAATACCCTCTGATCCATAAGGACGTAAGAAACAATCGGAGGCATTACGTTTGGAACATTCCCCGTAAATAACTTGTTAATCCAGCTAAGACTTTCAGGCAATTTTATCAGCTCATACCTCGACGTTCTCTGTTTTACTGCAAAGTTCTCCAATTTAAGTTCTCGTTTCTGGATTTTTGTTTTCAGTCCTCGTCGATTAGCCCATTTATGACCTGATGGAAAGTGTAAAGGCAACTCTGTTAGGATCGACCTCACCCGCTTCAGAAAGTATACACTGTGTTATAACCCTCTTGGTGTTATTGCATTCTATGCTTCACTAATATAATCTAAGAAGGCATGAAACCAAAATAATATCAGTGAGTAAAATACCACCATATGTTCAGTTAATTATATATATATATATATATATATATATATATATATATATATACTAGAATACCCGTGACCCGTTGGGTCAGTATGTTAGATTAGCTATGGAATTCATGTATGAGCGTGACACTTGTGACGTAAAGAAAATAGGGTTTTTTTTTGACATAACAGAAACATTTCTATGAAAGTATATTAAAATGAAAAAATAATATAGATTGATTTCTATGAGTATGAGTATTGCTGTCACATTTAGGCTGGTCCATCTGCTGCTTGTCTCTCACTCCTGGACAGGGTTCAAAAGAGAGTTGCCAACCTGATAGGTCCCGAACTGTCATCTATGCTTCAGCCTCTGTCCCATCGACAAAATGTTGCATCCCTCTGCCTGTTCTACAAATACTTTAATGGTGAATGCTCTGACGAACTGCATGCACTTGTACGTCCTCAACGTGACTACCCCCGACAAACCCGACAAGCAACTAAGTCCCACCCCTTTACAGTAGACATCCCTAGGTGTAAGAAAGCCTTTACTCCAATAGTTTTTTCGCCAGAACTGTAAGACTTTGGAACTCCCTTCCGGAATTCTGCTTTCCCAACTGTACTGAAATGCAGAAATACAAGGGTAATGTGAACAAACATGTTTCTCCCCATCTCCCCTCATAATGACCCCCCAAATTATGTCACCGATAGTAGGCTTCTACTTCAAAGTGGCACTGTGCCTTGTTTGGGGTGAAAATTGAATAAAAAAAAAAAACAGTTATCTCCCTAACTCTCCCTTCATCCACCCACTTGCGCCATCAGCGGACCATTGAAAGGTGAGCAATAAAAACAGTTTAATTGGAATTACATACATTTTACTCTCTTAGTGCATGGATAGATTATATTGTTGCAATCATCTTAATATATGGTTATTGGTGATTTTCTGTGCAATTAATTGCATTCATAAAATCCTCAATTTTTACAGTTTAAAAGGGTCTTTTAAAATCTGGAACAAAGTAAATCTATTTCAGTTAATTTAAAGGGGACATATAATTTAGGTTGTCGAAAATTTCGGCGTTCGAACAAACATCTGGAACGAATTATAGTCGCGTACCGAGGTACCACTGTAAATAATATATATATATATATATATATATATATATATATATATATATATAAATTCCTGATAATAATTCTGTTATGAATCGAAATATCGAATTTAATTTTAATAAATAAATATGAATATTTATTAAAGAGATTCTGCACTTGTTTATCTTTAACCGTTCAATTTTTTAATTCAGTATTATATATATATATATATATATATATATATATATAATTATAAAACTCAAATGACATTGTAACGAGTGATGTAACCCACTTTCCGGTTTACGACATCCGGTTGTGCATGCGCGCATAAGCATTAACCCATCATAACGTAAACAAATAAACACAAATCGCTTCTTTTGCAGATTTTACCTGCGCACTGAAGTATTAACGTTATTATTTCGAATTTATTATTTAACATGGGAAGAGTGGGAGTGTTTTGCAACTATTCTTTATTACAACTATACTGTCGCTATTTTCTTAAAACTAAACAACTTTAGCCCGTTGATAAACATAAGAACAATTGTAGTAAAGCCAAGACTACTACTACTACTACTACTACTACTACTACTACTACTACTACTTCTACTACGCTCTATCCGTCCCATTTCCTGCCTTCCTTCCTTCTTTTTTTATTTTTTGTTTACATTTCTAGATATAAAATAGTTGTGTGAGAACGGTGAATTTGTTGACACATTTACTAATCTGTTTCAATATTAGTTTTATTTTATTTTTATTTAGGTTTTATTTTTTTGCTTCAGGTTTTATTAATTATTTTTTTTAGATTTTAAGTTTCTATAACTTGGTTGAAGGATTTCGAATATGGGTGTTTCATTCCTATATTTCTCATCGGTAGGCTCATGTGCGTTTTGCTGCTAAATGGCTTTCGTCGGCATTTGATTCGTTGGAAAATCATGTTTAATTTTCGATTTTTGAGCGATAATTAGGAAAAATAGGTAACTTTACACGAATAGGGAGAATTTATTTTCATGTTTGTGTGATTCGTCCGTGATTTTTCATTTTAATATACTTTCATAGAAACGTTTCTGTTATGGCAGAAAAAAACTATTTTCTTTACGTCACAAGTGTCACGCTCATACATGAATTCCATAGCTAATACAGGGTGACCCCCCCCAAAAGGGGCCCAAACTCTAATTAGGTCCCGTTTCTTAGTGTTTTGTCCAAATGAAATTAAACTTTGGTCATAACTAGTTTATTATATTCAAAACATCACATCAAAACACTAGGGCCTTTGGCCTTTTTTTCTCCGTTCTACAGCATATGTTCTAGATGGCTTCCATTTAGCTTTTGTTTTTTGGGGTCACCCTGTATAACATACTGACCCAACGGGTCACGGGTAGTCTAGTATATATATATATATATATATATATATATATATATATATAATAATGTATAAAATATATATGCGATTAAGCTATATATATATATATATATATATATATATATATATATATATATATATTGATGGAAATCCGTGTATTTATATATATATATATATAGATTAAGGAATTTTCTTCATTTCTTGATTTTAACAAAAGACTTCATAATACTCTGGGATTACCTATTACAGTTTGTTTTTCATTTTTATTCATTTTTATAAATAGTCTACAATTTTTTTTTTTTTTTTTGCATTTTATGACCACTGTCGCATAATGTTTTATACAATGTTTTATACAATGTTTTATACAATGTTAAAACCAGCACATTTTTAGCTTTGCCATACGCATAAATTTGCTAACATATTTCTTAGGACGACACAACTTGGTTAAACTTCTATGGTCAAGTAAGACCCCGAATGTGGAACCAATTGGAAACCTTTCGGGCATATTAGATTGATACCTTCACAAAGAAAGGAAGCCATCTTATAAACCTGAACTTTTAGCATTCTTGCGTCAATCGTGCCAAGAAATTCCTCAGGATAATATTCGCCAACTGATCAGTGCCATGCCTAGAAGGGTCTTAGCATTAAAAACGGCAAAGGGGATGTCAACCAAGTATTAGTTATTAGATTTGTGATCATTTATTTTGGATTTTGTTCTATAAATTATATGTTTATTGAAATGAATTGTTTCTATGGGTGTCTATTCTTTTCCCTCATGTCTATTTTCACACACATACACACAAACACATACATACATACATACATATATATATATACATATATACATACATATATACATATATATATATATATATATTTAGCCAGTAGAGTTTAGTTTCCTAGAAGTACATCCAATAAAACAACATGTGTCTACCAAAGAGTGCTCAATGAGTAAGCAGAACAGGTATATGAAATTTCTTTATACAAACATTGATGGCTACATATATGCATACATGTTTCTGTAATCACCCGCGTTGGGGGATTACGTCTTCGGGCCAAGAATTATCGTCGAGAAATTCAGATATATATATATATATATATATATATATATATATATATATATATATATATATATATATATATATCTGAATGACGTTCCAAAAGTAATTAACTGAAATTTTCATCCGTCTGTTGCAGATATTGACGTTTTGAGAATCTAAGAAAGCAACCCTTGTTATTTTTGTGTGCCAGCAGCAGATATACGACATTTAATTCCTGGCAAAATGCATTGAGAGTGATTATCACTGTGTAGAACAGTATATTCTGGATCACAATAGGTAACTCGTTTTAATAGTACTATTCCCGTTTTCGTAGTTCTAAGACTTTTTTAGGAGGTTTTACTTTTGGAACAAAACTGGTAGGAAAAAGCGCGATCAGTACGCCTATACAGCGCTATCATTAATCGCTACCAAAACTACATTGAGAATGGGATGTGTGAAGTATATTTCTGAAGCTCATAAGGCTGCTCGTTTTAATATTACCACTCCGAAAACTCATAAGTTGATCAACCTTATAATTTAAAAAGAATAGGAATAAATTTGGAGAGCGCGCGCGCACACACATACATGTCTGCGGGTCTGTCCGTCTGTTTGTCTATCAGTCTCCATATATCCTGATACTAAAAGTCGGGGAGTGGCGTTACGGTCCTCAAATGATTGTTTTTTTTTTTGTTTTTTGTTTTTGTTTTTTTATTTTTTTTGTTTTTTTTTTACGGGCCGTTCTTTTATAGGTCTTTAGCTGGCTAAAATTATTTTTGAGGGGTCAAAAATGGGCCGAATTTGAAAAAAAAATCGTTAAAAATTTTGCACATTCACATTAGTGATTTTTAATTTCTAATCTGTTTATATGCGTTTACGTTTGATTGCATGTAATGATAGAAGATGTATCGAGACACAGGAATGGGTATGTTTGATCTGGCATAATGATGATTCATTAAAATTGTGGGATCTGCGTTCCCTCTGGTCCACAAAGTATGGAAATAAAAATTTGAAAATTTAAAAAAACCGTTTACAAATGTTTTTGATATAGATGTACAAAAGAATACTTTGATAAGTATCTTTTAACTTAAATAGGGATGGTATAATAAAATTGTGGGGTCTTCGTTCCCGCCTGGCCTACATAAAATGGAAATAGGCACAAACTTTAATATAGACTTTTCATATCTATCCGCGTAAGTATACTTTGATAATTATGTTTCAGTTTGAAGAAATATGGTATAATAAAATTATGGAGTGTTCGTTCGCACCTGACCTCCATTGAATGTAAATATGTCACAAAGTTTAACCAGGTTTTTTAATATAGATCCACAGAATATTGTGATAAGTGTTTCAATGTGAACAGGTATGGTATAATAAATTATTTTGACGGGTACTTTTGCTAGTATATATATATATATATATATATATATATATATATATATATATATATATATATATATATAAGAGTAGGCAGTAGTTTGCTTGAAGCATTGTTGGTAAAGAAATATATATAATTGTTTTAAAAGCCAAAAACAATGCGGAGAAAGACCGGAATCCTGAAAGTAAAGAATTGAAAAACAAACAAATGTAGACGAGAGAAAGGAACCTTTCTTCTTCAAAATAGAAGACAAATTTTGAAGAAGAGAGGTCCTTTTCTCTCGAAATTATTCAAAGTTCCATACCACCCACGGACTTTACATACACCGGACATACCAGCAACTTGGTTATAAATAGTTATACATTGAGGTGAAGAATGATAGACGAATAAACGGCTAGGCACTCCTCTACTCAAGCATACCCGTTTACATTTGTTTGTTTTTCATTTCTTTACTTTCATGAGTCCGATCTCTCTTCGCATTGTTTTGGGCCTTAAAAAAATTATATACGCATATATATATATATATATATATATATATATATATATATATATACATACATATACACGCATATATGTGCTGATTTTGGAATAATTATTTACTATAAACAATTCTCGAGGTACAAGGATTAATAATTTATCGACATGTATTAGTGGTAGACAAGAGTGCATATTAGATAGACAGATAAATACGTATAAACTATTCGTATGCTATATAACACTATTATTAAATTTGATGTTTCATATAATAAAGAACGACTAGAAAACATGTCATTAAAGCAAAGTAAATATACATTTTCTAAACTTAATACTGCAAGGGTATAATCGAAATGAAGACGTCATTGCGATTCTCTCGCGAATTATTTGCACGATTATCAGCCGAGTTATCCCCCCTTGTTTTGGGCAAACACGATCTTTTTGCATTCAAAGCAATTAGAAAATTTATCACCTTTCTATTTGTGGTTCGATTTAGATTCATTTTCTCTTTTATTTCCGTTGCAAAGATCTATTTGCAAGAGGTTGTCTCTTGGGAAAATCACAAATTGTTTGCAAAGATTTAAATCGACATGAATCGATTATTGTACTTCGCCCTCAACTCAACGTTTCACTTCCTTCAAGTGGTCTGATTGTATTATTTCTAAAACGAATTAAAAATAATCGTTAGACTCGTATTTGGTTTATTCTTATCGCCAACGAAAGCACAGATGTACACAAAATTATGCACGCACACATAAAAATACGCACGCACACATACAAAAGTATGTAAGCACACATAAAAATACGCACGCACACATACAAAAGTATGTACGCACACATAAAAACACGCACGCACACATACAAAAGTATGTACGCACACATAAAAATACGCACGCACACATACAAAAGTATGTACGCACACACAAGAATACGCTCACAAGCATATTTTTCACTTTTGTTTATTCACATATTTTCTTTCGTCTTTCTTTTTCTTTCATGTGTTTATGGTGGGATTGATTGTAAGAAACGCTCAGCAGAGTCTCATGGCCGAATTCCTTAATTTTGATTCGGAGTGGAGAAATCTCATGTGAACAAGATTCTATTTGAATATATCAAATAATCTCAAAAGCCGGAAATTGTGTATTGCCCGTACCCATAACACAGGTCTTGTGAGTCTGCCATATTATCGGAAAAGAAAAAACGAAAGACCCTAGCAGGGGTGCGTGTGCGCGTCGTGTGTGTGTGTGTGTGTGTGTGTGTGTGTGTGTGTGTGTGTGTGTGTGTGTGTGTGTGTGTGTTGATGTGTGTGTGTGTTGATGTGTGTGTCTTGATCATGTTGATCATGGAGAACTCGACATTATTCAGTTCATTATTTCATTTTTTTCTTCAGATAATAAATATATATAAAATACGTATTAGATACGTATTTTATTAAAACTCAATCAGCGCTTCTATCAAGGAACACAAACCCTAACACACACACACACACACGCACACACGCGCGCACACACACACACACACACATATATATATATATATATATATATATATATATATATATATATATATATATATATTCCAGGTAGAAAGATAGCCAAAAATTAAGAATAATTGAATTTCAACAAGGGTCGTTGATAGCGCTTAATCAAAGAAACAAATTATATTTTTTTTATTATTCTTTATGTAAATGCTAAGATGTGCAGACCATTTCAATCATATTTGATATAATCAGGCAAGAAAAATTAAAATCCAAAAAATTTAAAAGGTTTAAAACCATTTTAAAATTTTGAGAAGAAAAAAAAATTAAAGTTAAAGTTCTTATGTGTTTAAACTAATTACAAAAAGTTTTAGGGAAAAGTTAGAGAGAGTGATGAGAAAGGAGGGGTTAATAAAGATATAGAGGGGCGTATGAATACAGTAAGAGGAAGGAAAGTAGACGGAGAGCGTGAAAACAGTTGGCATATAACTAAAGAAGATGTCAGACAACGATATTAACAATATCATAATTCAAGTTATTTAAAAGTGTTTTAACTATAGAAAAAAGTTAAAGTAAGTTGGTCAATAAAACACGTCGTTTTTCGTTCAATTATTTATTTATTTTCTATTTTTTATTTTTTAAGTATATCTTTTGTTTCGAAATTAGCGTTGACTTTTTCCCAGTTATATCGGATTGGATATTTATTTATTTAGTTAGTTTATATCTTAATAAGTTAGAATATTTAAGCTTATCAAATAGTAGTTATTTTAGCTTTTATTTTGTTTCCATGTACATACATACAGATACATAATACATACATACATACACACACATATAGACACACACATACACACATCTATCTATCTATCTATCTATCTATCTATCTATCTATCTATATATATATATATATATATATATATATATATATATATATAAAACTACTAATGAGACGATTGCAATATTTTCCCCGATTCCGTACTAAATCCTCGATTTCGATACAATTACCGATTCCGATTCTTTATAAATCTCTCGGTATTTAACTATAAGGATATTATTTTTCCGTGATTACCGCAAAAAAAGAAGAAAAAAAAAAAAGACATGTTAAATGTTCTTACATTGTCTCAAACGTAAGACACGTGTATGGATGGTGATCTATAGATTTTAGCTTTATCGATAGTTTAAAATCAATAAATATTTATTATATTTTTTTACTTCCAGCAGCGGAAGATTTTGTTTTAAACAAAATCAAATGGAAAAAAATAATTAAAGGAATCGTTGTTGGCATTGGGCAATAGGCATTCCTAATTCCGATACCAATTCCAATACACCCAAAAGTTCTGATTTTTCCGATTCCCGATTCCAATTTCGATTAATAGTCCCTACACTAATATATACACAATTCAAATATCAATATAAATCTAATTGTTTTTGTTTTACGGCATATCAACCCTTTTCGGGTTATTCAATGCCGAATCCAAAGATTTTGAAGAAATTTTTTTTAAATAGAACATATTTGTTGCTGTTAAGTCGGTTTCTATTTAACCCATAGTTTGGACCCTAACAGGTACTACCACTCCGGGTCAGAGTGGACCTGGGAGCAAATTAAAGGGCGGCTCCACACTCCCCAAAGCCCACAAGCTGGGGCCTCACCACTGGATATAGTTTAAGGTCATATCCAGGACGTCCATTGAGGGACTTTTACCCTCTGCAGGGGAGCAGTCGGCGTATTCTAATGTCCCATCGACAGTGCCACTTCTGTGTTGGGAAACCATTTAAAACTCACGTAGGGTTAAAGGTACTACTTTTGACTGTTCTTCGCTTGATAAAAAAAACGATGTTTCTTTTGTGTATAATACAAACAGAATAATTTCCTTCATATTCTATTTTGTGTCAGTGTTTTTAATTAGAGATATGTTGCTGCCATAAAAAAGTGTCTGAAAGTATTAGCTTTCTGGTGTAAAATGCATCCAATATTGATGTTATTTGTTTGTTTTCCCTTTACAAAACTCAATCAGGTTTTGCAAAGTAAAACAAAAAATAACCAAATCACACAATATGAATAAATATTTAAAAATGTAAAGAACAAAAAGCGTGAAAACTGTTTTCAAAACTACTAAATTTCGCATTAAATAATCCGAAAATGGTTGATATGCCGTAAAACTACAACAACAACAAAGATCACTACACTAAACTCCATGAATAAATATTTAGAAAACAAACAACTTGAAATATACAAACGTTTTCCCCAAATTACTAGATTTGGTGCAAAATCACTCGAAAAGAGATGGTACTCTGCAAAACAAAACAACCAAACCAAACACAATAAATAAATATTTTAAGATATAAAGAAACCTTTTTTCTTAATTACAGAGTTAAATACCCTTAAATGGGATGATATGCCACAACACAAAACGACCATACTAATGTTAATAAAAAAATACTTCAAAACGAACGTCAAAAGAGTATGAGCACTCATAGTTTGCAAACCTGATTTAAATGCGTTTTTCTATTTACACATTTATATTAAAATCTATTTGATTATACGGAGAAATATTTTGCTTGCTATATTTTTGCAAATTATTCAAATGTATATAGACAGAACAATGTGAATTTTTTAAACGAGTTTTACCATAACTATTTATTTTTGTAAAATTATTTATGTATTTCTATATTCATAATCGTATCAACCGAGGAATGTAGCTGTACAGACTGTTTTTAGTGTTTCCTTGAAACAGCAGGTATCGACGGAGGATCAGGCTAATGTGTTATTAGTGTTATAATGTGTTGTTAGTGTTATTTTCATTAAAGATATATCTTCTAAAGTAATCAAGAATTCTGATAATTTCTTCCTATACTCAATATATATATATATATATATATATATATATATATATATATATATATATATATATATATATATATATAATATAAAGCTGAAGTCTGTGTGTGTGTGTGTGTGTGTGTGTGTGTGTGTGTGTGTGTGTGTGGTCACGAATAGGCTCCTATATGGTTGGCTATTTAAAAAAAAAACTGATTACATATAATGATAGAAGAGGTATAGAGGATCAGAATGGGTATGTTTTATTTGGCAGAACGCTGGATCATAAAAATTGTGGGGTCTGCGTTCGCGCCTTGCCCCCAAAGTATGGAAATAAAAAATGGAAAAAAAACGTTTACAAGTGTTTTTGATATAGATGTGCATAATAATAATTTGATAAGTATGTTCCAACTTAAATAGGGATGTTATAATAAAATTGTGGGGTCTGCGTTCGCGCCTGTATTCCATGGAAATATGGCACAAACTTTAACAAAGACTTTTCATATCTATCTGTGCAAGTATACTTTGACAATTGTGTTTCAATTTGAAGAAATATTGTATAATAAAATTATCCGGTGTTCGTTCGCGCTTGACCTCCATAGAATGTAAATATGTCACAAAGTTTAACAAGGTTTTTTAAAAGGGATGAGGGTCAACAATATACACCTTAACTTTAATCTTAATTCACGACAGCTTTTATTTATTATTTGAGTTGAATCATATTGTGTCGAATAAATTCACCTCACAAATCCACGTTCTTATTAAAGTGGAAGCAAAAAAAAAAGTCAGAACTTTAGATAATTCTCGACACAAATTTTGCATAACTCTGTTTTTTTCCTTCTCCACTTGCACGTGGCACTCTTTCGAATATAGATAAATAATAAAAAATAAGAACCTTACTTGTTATCGTGTCAAAAGAAAGAAAACATCCTGCTCACGTGATTATGTGTCTTTTTAAAAACATTTACATAACCTTTTTATTTATATATCTGTTTAAGCTTTTTCTGTCAGTGTACTAGGAATTCAGTTGATTACAACCCTTTTTGTGTGTTCTTCATATTACAATAGTACAACCCTGAATCCGACGGCGCAATACTACACCGTTCAATACTGTAAAACTGAAACGAAGCTGTTCTGCTTGAAAAGGGCGGCATTTTCTTATTATTCATATTTATATCGATTTTTTGCTTTAAAAAAACTAAAGTAATTACGTGTTTACTTTTTTAATATCCCATTTTACTGTTTCGGATTATTTTGCTAAAGTAAGTAAAGCTTCATTATTTTTCAAAACTATTTTTGTTTCTTTGTTTTTCGATATTTCGTCGATATTATTTAGTAAGAGTGTTTAGCAGAAAAGCCAACAAACAACTACACGAAAACATAAATATACAAGAAATAAATGTTACCATAGTCAATAAAAGTTCAGTTCATGTTTTTTTTTGTTTTGAAATAGTTTTTAATGCTCTTTACTTGTAATAATTTCAGCGAACCGAAATTAAAACGAAATTTGAGGCGATAACTACTTAAATGAATTTTTATATAAACTACACATGCCATAATCAAATATTCCTCAAGTACAAAATAGCGGAAAACATTAAAATATGTTTATAAATATTCCTTACGTTGACGGAACTCTCTTAAATTGTTAACACAGAATGCTCAGGTACCCCTCATGCAAATTGAAAACGGGGCTCTCCATTTCAAAGTCGCTACCATTTTGCCTTTTTTAACCGGTTCGTGAATTATAAAAAAAAATTGTTTACAAACTACTTAAAAATACAAACCAATGAACTTTTCTACCATAAAAGTAACTTTTATTGACTATGGTAACATTTATTTCTTCTATATTTATAGTATTATATTATTATATATATAACATTTTCTCTTTGTAAGGAAACATCATTTTGTAGGTCACTCTTGGCTACGAATGGAAACAAAGTTGATATAAAAAATATATTTTCGCGAGAATTATCTTTACTTTCATCATATTTTGCTTAGGGTAAAATCTTTGAGTATCAAAACCTATCTATTTACAACCCCCTCCTTTTCATAACCTATTATACTTTCATCAATCACAGTCCATTTTCTGTAGGCTTTTTTTGAACCCAGTCAACGACTGGTACTTCTGCTAATATATATATATATATATATATATATATATATATATATATATATATATGTGTGTGTGTGTGTGTGTGTGTGTGTGTGTGTGTGTGTGTGTTTATGCGTTAAAATTAGGGCTTTGACAACAGAATATTCTTTTCATTCTTTTGACTCTCCGGTACATATCCGACACAGGAAGACGCAATCAATCAACCGAGAACCTCATCAGCCTATAGAAAACCATATAAGATATTAACTGATATACACTCAAGAGTCAAAACAATGAAAAGAATACGCTGTTGTCACATCCTTAGTTATAATATCAAAACACTTCTTTTATCTAGTTCAGATTGATTTTTATTGGAATCAATGTCCAGAGCTAAATAAAGGTCAGTATCAATTATTTAGCATTTTGGGGCGCATTTAAGAAATTACAATAAAGCTATTAAGAAATAAAATGATTTGCTTTCAATATCGAAGCAAAAATGAAACTTTACGCGTGTTGTTTGGTGAAAAGTTACAGCACACCTGAGCAACATTTTAACTTCTCATATTAACATCCACAACTTCAGCGCAACATTCATATAAAAATCCATGTAAAAGCTTGCAGATTAGCATACTCGTTTTACAAGCAGGAGTTTTAAACAAAAACTCGAAAGTAAAATCTCTAGAAAACTCAAATGTTACTGACGAAAGAATATTGTATTTAAGACCTAAGCGTGCTGAATTGATGAAATGTTATTTGAAATTTAAGCGTAATAGATGTTATTTGAAATGTGAGCGTAATAGATGTTTTCGTAATGTTCTTGTGTTTTGATTTTTTAACTAATGGTTCACCACACATACAGGCTCAGAAGCATAAGAGTTAAAGAGGCCTCCAGTTTGACTATGATCGACACTACATATGAATTTAAACCGATATGCATATTATTTATCTTCCACAGGCAATTAGCAATAAACAAAACCTTCTCAAAGCAACATTAAGTGTGGTCAGTACCAAATGGCTGTTCATTTGGAATACCAGGCGTTATATGTAGGAGAACATCGACACCTCCCTGCAAGAACTGCAAAAACCTAACCTCGTCATTCTCCCTGACTGCGATATATAGCGATTGTAGACCATTTGTGAATTTAATATTACCTTGTCATTTCCTGCTTCGGAGCAAGCCGGTTCAACTCGCCTAGGGTTAATACCGCTGGCAAAAAATTTTTTAAAAAAGTGAGAGAGAGGAAAAAAGAGAAGTAAAGATAGAACCAAAGGATAAAAATAATGGTATAAAGTTATAATTCGGCATTAATCAGCCTTTTCTTTAAAAAATTACCGATGATTCGCCAACTTTCAAGTTCTGGGCGACGATTGAAATGTTTGTTCAACGATTATCATCACCGTGAATGGATTCAATATGATAGGTCGAACGAGCTAACGGTTTAATTTAGAGGACTTGCTAATTCTAAGAGAACGAGTTAATAAGTATTTGTTTGTATCAAACTTGAAGATTATTAGGCTGCAATCAGTTAGTAATATTATCTCGTGCGTTTAGATGTTCTGTTGACAAGGTTGTATGGTGACAAAAAAAACAGTGAGAAAAGAGGAAATCAAACAAAATGGCAGCTGCATAACGAAATGACGAGATTGTTTGCTTGTATCACTGGCGGTAAACTGATCAAGCTAAAAATATGTAGCAGAAATCACAGGATGACAGGCATGTAAGCAAGATCTAGGTGTTTCAATATCTTCCAAGCTACAATAAGATCATACATATAAATGCATACAGCATAAAACAGGTGAATTTCTTAAGCAAGTGCGACAGATGGATTAAAATTGCATTTCAAATTTAAACAAATTATTTTCTCAAATATGAAGATGGTGGGATACATCTAAATAAGATGTGTGTGTGTTTTAATTAAAATCCGTTCAGACAAGGCATAAAGCCACTTGAAGTAAGTGTCTTAAAAGACAATATTACTTCAAGGTTCAACACTACTTAACAATTAATATTAGCTGGATTAATTTCGAACCAGAAAACAGCAATTTTCCTCCTTTGTCAGAAATATAGCTCATGGAATGTAACGACTAACGGAAAAAAGAAGTGTTAGTCCATTTTGTGTGTTTAGCGCTGAAATACGATATTCCAAACTTAAGGAGGCGACTGACTTATGACGTCTCTCATACAAATGCGAGGATGTTTCTCGTAGACAAGCTTACGAGCTCCTTATAGCAGCTCAAATAGTTTTTACTTAAATATTCTATTACCGGCATGAGAAGATTCGATTACCGGCATAAGAAATGGCTCTTCTCTTAAAAACGATCGAACGAGCCTCGTTTTCGGTCTGTTAGATTACGTAATCAGTACGGGGCAAATAAGCTGACAGGATTTTGTGATTGGATAACAGAGCAAGTTTCGTGAACCACTTTCGAAACACGATTATCTGCGTTGATCACGCCACTTCACAGTTTTTTCACGATGCATTTATAATATATATATATATTATAAATATTCAAATATACGTCATTTCTCCATGAGATGAGTTTAATATGAATTTGTTTCTAGTGGCTGAACACTTTTGGAAATATATAAATATTTTACCTCCAACTCACCCAATGTAGAAAAATGTGTGTTAGTAACCCTACAGTAAATAATTGAAAGAATTATTAAAGGAAAACAGAAACAACTGATCCCGTTAATGGAAACAAAGTGTTCGCTACTGAAATTTTGATACGTGGTATACATTTTTTTTACGATGATACCTTATTCACTACAACAATGTGCTTTATCACCTTAAATATTTTTCTCCAGTGACACCGTTTTCATTACTGATCTCTATCGCTCAATGATCTTAGTCATTCGAGTGCTTAAATGGGCGCAAAAGCTTATTTACGTATTAACATATGTATGTTTTAGTATTACGATCGAATTATGGTTTTAAAATTATCAACTAATATATTTTTAATTAGTCTCACATTTAATAATTCAAAAGAAATTATATCACTCATTGTTCCGTTGCAAAACATTACTTATAACATCGAGATTTTTTTTGTAAATGGAATGAAAAACAAGTAGGTGTAAAGAACATATAGATGAGGCAACAATAAATGTTGATGTAGAAATAGAGAATATGTCATCAACATATGTTTTAGTGATTTTGTATTAGTCAAAACTGTAGACTGTTGTAACCGCGAGCTATTTTCAGTTCAAGAATAAAAGTGATTCAAGATAAAGAACCCGAATTGAAAAGAACTGTGTTTTGATTAATCAGAGGAATCGGAGAGAAGGAAAAGACGTCGGAGAAAAGATATTTGCCAAAAGATCTCAACTAAAACTTTTATTTTGTTATTTAAAGAAGTTTAAACGTTGATGTGTACGTGCATCGAGGTATATGACTACTTTCTATTGGACATTCTTAAAACATCTCTCCCTCACATTCTCTTTCTTTCTCTCTCTCTCTCTCTCTCTCTCTCTCTGTCACTATATATATGTATATATATGCATATATATGTGTGTGTGTGTGTGTGTGTGTGTATGATGATTGCTACTTCTTAAAAAAGCATGCCATTTCATCAAATTTATGTAGAGCGTCCATGTGCACGTAAATGGCTTTTCAAACCTATTACTCACTTATAAAATCGTCCACAGAGGTGACAGATGAACTTGTTAGTATTTGGTGTTTGTGGCGGGACTTCGTTATCCACCTTTGAGAATCTTGTCAAAATGCTTTCTAAATTAAGAAGTGAAAACAGAGGTACTACTACAATACCTGTGTGGTCTGGAAAGCAGTACAATTTCTTGTCATGCTTGACATAGTGTGACCTTACATGTTTTATTAAACCGGCATTAAAAAAAAGAAATCTGTCACAGATTGTGCATTTCAGTTCTTGGTGTAATTTGACAGGAATTGCAGACTCATTCCGCTTTCTAAGAGCAGCCTTCAATATTGCATGCTTAAAACGGTTTCTCAAAATTTCTGATGCATATATATACAAATATATATATATATATATATATATGTATATATATATATATATATAGAGAGAGAGAGAGAGGGAGGAGAGAGGAGAGAGAGAAGGAGAGATAGGGAGAGAGATAAAGACAGGGAGAATGAGAGATTATAATAAATAAACCTGAAAAAATATATTGTAAATAATTTAACAAACCTATCAGGACAGAAAAAAGTTCTAATCAGTTTAAGTGAGCAATTTCTAGAATAAATTTCTAGAATAAATTTCTAGAATAAATTTCTAGAATAAATTTAAAAGATAAAGAGTTAAGCTACATATGATCAAATTATGGTTCTAAAATTTTCATCCAAGATATTTTAAATTAGACTCACTTTTAATAATTCAAATGAAATTATATCAACTTTATAATATTATCAAACTCTATTACATTACCAGGTCAATAAGGACGAAAAAAAGAGAGAGAAAAGGAGAAAAACATGGCATTTTGAAGCTAAATGCTTCTCATAAGAAGAGGAGATAAACTGACATTAACGGAAAAAAGAAAACATAGACGTAATAATGCTTAGATTAGAAATGAAAAATATTCGGGGGATAATATAATGGGAATTTATTAAGGACATAAGCAGAAATATCGGAAATTATAAGAAGGGGATGGGAAATAAAAAAATAGAAAAATATATATATTAAATAGAAGATAGAAAAATATAAAGAAATATTTCTCTATCTTCAATTTCTGGAGAGTCAGTTACGAAAATATACAATATGAGGGAAGAGTTGGGAGGGGTAGTACAGGAAACCAAAGAGTTGGTCGCGTTGGAAACCAAGAGAGCAGTCATCTCATATATATATATATATATATATATATATATATATATATATATATATATATATATATATATATATATACTCCAGAAGTTATTCAATAATTAGAGATTTTTAAAAGTAACGTTGTTTTTTTCCGATAAAATTGCATGCAACCAACCTATATTAAAACTGAGCAGTATCTGGAATGCACAAATAAATTTTTATTTGTATGTATAGTTGTTTACACAGAAGTACCTCTCCCCTCCCTAACACACTTTAATGTATAAATTTTGTAATATTTCATGTATTCTTTTAAGACGAATATTACGGATGTATTGATATTTCGATTCTCCATTTGTCAAAATATGTAGTGTACCATATGCCGTTGTAATTGTTGACGTCGTATTATTTTACAGTGTTTGCGTTAAATATTAATGATGGAACGTCTCACATGATTAGGGACTTCCGTAACTAAAATAATCGGATTTTCATGAATAAATCCTGAGTAGCAAGATCAATTGTAAACGATATGAATGCATAACAATTTCGCGAAAGGTTATTAGCGATTTGCATATTGCGCGATTCCACTAAATTATGCAAACTGCTTCCAATAACAATCCTTTTCAAGTTTTGGACGTTATTCCTTGTATCTGAAGATCTACAAGATAGTTTTCCTTGTACAGCATATTTAGCGCTGGCATCGATACCATTCTGCGGTTTCCTTCCGTTCGATCGTTGCTGTAATTTGGCCTCATTACAATCCATAAAGCTTTTTATTTGTTGTTTATTTTGTTCTGTTTTAATTGCGTGGCATATTCCGGCTTCGATTTACACGAGCTGCCATTTGCGCATATGGTCATCACACTCGGATACTTGTCGGCCTCTATGTTTAAAGGAAAGAGATATGGAATAAATAGCAGAATGCTTCAAAAGAATCGGAAGTACAAAATAGACGTGCATTTTGAAAAAGAGGAAACACAACGCGATATCATAAAAAAATATTAAAGATTGTAATGCTCATTCTATTGAAATATGATAAAACTGAAAAATACGTTCCCAGTTATTCTTTGCCACTCTCTTTCTCCCTTTCACTAGCTCTTTCACTGTGTCCCTCCACCCTCTCTCTCTGTATGTATATATCTATATTTTTATAAAGTAATAGGGTTCGTGTGTTTCTGTCTGTGTGTACAGCTCTCCATCATCAACGAAATATAAAGGAGGTAAGAGGGTAGATCTCTCCTGGTAGAGAAACATTAGAACCCATTTTAGGATGTTTCTGTTATAGGAGACATAAGAATCAATGCCTAATTTCTTTATATACTAGTCTACAAACCACCCCCATATCGAATGACTTATGCTCATTTGCATATCACATTATATTAAATCTCTTTAACTAATTACCTCGACCTTATTACATATTGGAAATATTCTAATCATTTCAACTGTACTATTTACAAAATCTATTTAACATTTAATTATTTAATATATTTTCATTTAATTTTATATTCGATTTATTTCACTTTACGTATATTATCAAAACAATTCATTGGCGAGGAAAGCTTTATGTTTTGGGATTGTATTGAAAATGTAATGGAAATTTCAATTTCGTTTCGTTTTAATCTTTTATATTTTACTTGCCAATATAATTGAAAGAATACAATTCAACTATCGTAATTTTATATAAATAAACAAAAACAAATATTTTAAAATAAAACTTTATTAAAAAAGAAATAATTTTATTTTTAAATGAAAAAAATCAATTTAGTAAAATAATTGTATTAAACACCCCCAGCCTTGTCAGCAAACCTGTAAACCTATAAAAGTTAACATTTCGAATGTAAACAGTGATTTTTCGATTTTGTTAGCGCTTGCCGCAATTAAAGACAATTAAAACGGAACTAACTTTATTTCCATTCTATTTTTTAAACAACCCCCAAAACATAACGCTCTCTTCCAGTTATAGCCAATTTTTTTTAAATTAAATAAAACAGGTCAAAATAAACAGATAAGCGCATTTTCTTTTACATTTTTCTTACAACCATTGTCATTTAACCAACTGCAGGATATCGTTACTTTTGTGGGGTTGTTTTGAAAATGGCACGGAGATTATAATTTCGTTCCAATTTAATCTTTCTGGTCGAGCCTATTTCGAAAGCCTGTCTTATCATAGATTTGAACTACAAATAATTTATTACATTTTGATTATTACTATCTTAAGACTTAAAGCTTATATTTATTTCATTTTTCTATTTATATATTGAATTAGTTATTTCCAGTCTTATTTAAACTTAGCGCTTTCTTTAAACCGGATGAACCTTTTATAAAAATATGAGTTTAACGTAAAGAACACGAACAAGGTTTTATTCAACTGAATTTCTTCCAGTTTACTAACAAAATATATAAATTTAAAAGAGATATAATTAATAAAATAAAAAGGTTATGTAATTTAAAAGAAATACACGTACTCACAAAAGCAGAACTTTTTTTACACATTTTTTTCTTTAAAACCATAACAATGAGACTAACAATTACCTAGATCTTAGTAATTATTTGTTTTAATAGAACTGTTTTAATTGTACTGTTTACTTAGTTAACCTAAGTTGGTATTACATTTATTTTACATTTACTTTTTTTTTTTAATTATTACTTTTAGATTGTGACGTTTACACCCGGAAGTAATGAGTCACACGTAGGTCGCTTTTATTCATTCCTTTTGGTCAAGATCAAAGTGTAGTATCTGTTCTTCAGATGCTGCACTTCATTTTCTTGTTCTCTTTCGGTGGAGGAGAAATCCTTCACGACTGAGACAATTTTTATTTTTGTACCTTTTCTCCACGTTAAAAAACGACCCTGGTGTCTAACTCTGTCCCGTGGGGAGGCATAGTAAATAGGTACAATATAATTGTTTATAATTGTACTATTCAGAAATATTATTTATAGTTCGTCCATTTCAGTTAGTATACATTTCCTTTACGCTTAATTAATTTACAATCATTAATATCGTTAAACAATTCCGTTTAAAACCGAAATTATGCCACCCAAACGAAGTAGAAACGAAAGTGAGGAAGAAAGAATGGAAATATTGGAAGCTAATAGACTAAGACTTGCTGCAATTCGCTCCAATGAAAACAATTCAGATAGAGAAAGACGTCTAGAACTTAACAGGATACGTCAAAGAGAAAGGAGAGCAAGACTGTCAGATTTGGAAAGAGAAACCCAACGTGAAGCTGACAGAACTAGACATGCTGTAAGGCGGTTAAATTCATCACAAGATGAAATTCAAGAAAGGTAAAGATATGCACTGGAAAGAGAAGCAATATTACGATCGAATGAATTATATGAGGTAAGTAGACGTACACAAGGTCAGTTGAGAGTGGCTCAACGACATCAGAATGAATCGGAAACCCAACGAAGCTTTCGCCTATACCAAGGGCAACAACGAGAGGCTGCATGGAGAGAGAGTATGACTTTGCCCCAGCAATTGACAGAAAACGAGGCAGCTAGACAACGAATGACTGCTTTGAGACACCATGAAATAGAACACTGCAATAGAAAAGGATTGCTCTACAACAAAAATGACTCTCTCACTACAGCTGATATAGGAAAAATGGACAAAGTATGTCAACATTGCTTAGCTGTAAAATTTAAAGGAGAAACCCCTGGTTGTTGTTGTTCTTCTGGCAAAGTTGTGCTTGATAGCTTTCCACCACTGCCTCAGTTGCTTCAAGATTTGCTCTCCGGCAATGGTCCCATCTCTAAAGATTTTCTGCAAAATCTACGCTGTTATAACAATTGTTTTGCAATGACATCATTTGGTCACAAAATTGCGGCAGTACATGGGTGGAATCCTTCTTTTAGAATTCGAGGCCAGGTTTGCCACCAGATTGGGAGTCTTTTACCACCTGAAGATAAAACAGCAAAGTTTATTCAAGTTTACTTCTTGGATAGTCTGGAAGAGGAACTACATAATCGGGGACGTGACAGTAGACTCAATAGAGACATTCTCCAAAGTCTGACTGAATTTTTACATGAGAACAACAGCTTTATTTGTCAGCTGAAAACAACAAAGGAGAGGATTGAAGAAGAACACTTGGTAGAACATAAAGTTGTCATAAGGGAAGACCGAAGGCCACAAGAAGAGCATCCACGGCGATTCAATGCTCCAACAACAACGTATGAGATTGGAATATTAATGGAGAATGAACCAACGGCTAACCGGGATATTGTCTTGCGTTTTAGAAATGATACATTAAAATGGATCTCCGAACTACATCCCCTCTACGATACTTTAATGTACCCGTTAATGTACCCCTATGGTTCTCCATCTTACAACATCTACATGAAGGCATCCAATGGGCGAAAAGTTACCCAACAGCAATTTTATTCGTACCATTTAATGACTCGGCCTGGAAACTATTTTCTCTGGTACCGAAGGCTATTTCAACAATGGCTGGTGGATGTGTACTGCAGGATTGAAACAGAACGTTTACAGTTCCTGAGGCGTGAGCAACAGACCCTGAGAGCTGACAATTATAGCAACTTGAGAGATTCAATTCTTAGGGAGGATGGGAATCCAGAACAGTTTGGTCAACGAGTTGTACTTCCGGCAACTTATACAGGAGGCCCTCGATACATGTTTGAGCGTCAAAGTGATGCCATGGCATATGTTCGGCGAATGGGCCGAGCCGACCTCTTCATCACGTTCACAACAAATCCAAAGTGGACAGAAATTACAGAAAATTGTCTTCAAGGGCAAGACCCTCAGGATCGTCCAGATATTGTTGCCAGGGTTTTCAGGCAGAAGCTAAAAAAGTTACTTGAATTTATTAAAAAGGGAGGATTTGGCCGGCTGAGGGCTTTCCTGTACAGTATTGAATATCAAAAAAGAGGACTGCCGCATGCACACATCCTCACCTGGCAGGCCCCAGAGGACAAACTTCTACCAGAAAAAATGGATCTCTGCATATCTGCAGAGATCCCTGACAAAGAGGAAGATCCTGATCTTCATGCTAAAGTGATGGCACATATGGTGCATGGACCTTGTGGACCATTTAATCCAAATTGTCCATGTATGATTGACAACAAATGTTCCAAAAAATACCCAAAAGAATTTCTTCAGTGTACCGAGCAAGGCCAAGACTCTTACCCCAAGTACAGGCGAAGAAAACCAGAAGATGGAGGCCAGACTGGTACAATAAGGATGAAGAGAAATGGTCGGTATGTTAATCAAGAAATAACAAACCAGTGGATTGTTCCGTACAACAAGGTCCTCCTTCAGCAGTTCAACGCTCACATTAACGTAGAAATTTGCAGCTCGATCCAAAGCATCAAATATGTCCTCAAATACGTGAATAAAGGATGTGATCAAGCAGTGTTTGAACTACAAAGAACTGATGGAGCAGCTAACCAACAAGGCCAAGTATAAAGTCACATTGTGGATGAGATCCAGCAGTTCCAGAATGCAAGGTATGTCGGCAGTTCAGAGGCGGCCTGGAGGATATTGGAACATCCCATCTATGAACATTTCCCCCCAATTGTACAACTTTCTGTTCATCTTGAAAATGGGCAGCGTGTCATGTTCTCAGCTGATACTGCTCTGGAACGAGCCCAAGGTCCACCGCCTGCCACAACTTTGACAGCATTTTTTCAACTCTACCATGAGGATGACTTTGCAAGGGGTCTCAAATACGCAGAAGTCCCTGAGTTTTACACTTGGAACAAATCGACAAAGAAATGGATGAGAAGAATGCGTGGGGTACAAGTTGAAGGTACTGAAAATGATGATGTATGGAAGGCACCATGCATTGGGAGAATCTACACGATTAGTCCAAAAGCAGGGGAGTGTTATTTCTTACGCCTGTTGCTCAATGAGGTTGCTGGTCCAACTTCATTTCAAAATTTGCGAGCATACAATGGTCAGGTGTTTGAAACATACAGAGCAGCGTGCCTTGCTCGAGGCCTTCTAGAAAATGACCATCACTTGCATCAAGCAGTAGGAGAGGCAAGTGCCACTCAATCACCTTCAAATTTGCGAAGCCTATTTGTGATAATTTTAACAGCCTGTGAGCCAAGAAATCCTCTTGAGATCTGGATGGCTTTTCGTGATGTAATATCTGAAGACATTCTTCACAGATACAGGCAAGAAGTTAACAATCCAGAAGCAGATTTTAATGAGGACATCTACAATAAAACTTTTTGTCTAATTGAAGAAAAAGTTCTCCTTATGTGCGGTCAACCATTGGCAAGCTATGGATTACCTGCACCAACGCAAGGGAGAGATGAAAGACTCGCGAGAGAGTATCAACGTGAAGTTACTTATAATCTTGAAGAACTTTCCCTACAAGCAGAAAATATGCAAGAAAAACTGACCGATTCTCAAAGAGAAGTTTACAATTCATTCATGGCAATGTTGGAAGCACAAGGTGAAATGAACAAAAACATGATGTTTCTTGATGCTCCAGGTGGTACGGGCAAGACTTTTGTAATCAATTTGATCCTTGCAAAGATTAGATCCATGAGAAAGATTGTGCTTGCAACAGCATTCAGTGGCATTGCTGCTACTCTACTACAAGGTGGCCGCACTCTTCACAGCACTTTTAAAGTACCCTTGGATACTCATCGAATGGATCAGCCAGTTTGCAAAATTACTGGTAACTCAGCCTTGGAAAATGTAATTAGAGACACTTCTACAATCATTGTAGACGAAGCCCCAATGACGCACAAGAGTGCTTATGAAGCAATTGACCGAACACTGCAAGACATCACAGGAAACAAGAATCCCATGGGTGGCATTCCAACCTTATTTTGCGGTGATTTCCGTCAAATCCTCCCAGTGGTTAAAAATGGCACAAGGGCTAACATTGTCAATGCAAGTTTGAAACAATCCTATCTCTGGAGGCACGTTATAGTGAAGAGACTGACTACTAATATGAGAGCCTATATCTCTGATAACACAGCTGCAGCAGACTTCTCAAAATTGCTTCTCCAAATCGGTAATGGTCAGTTTCCTATCACTTCTTCACCTGACACAATTAAGATTCCAACTGCGCTTGGTAAATGTGTCGGTAATCAGAAGCAACTGAAAGACAAAGTGTACCCAGACCTGCAAAACAATGGAAAATCACCGGATTGGCTTGCTGAGAGGGCTATTATTTCGCCATTAAACAGCAATGTGAATCATTTGAACAATTCAATAATGGATGAATTTCCAGGAGACACAAAGCAATACAAGTCAGTTGATTCGGCTACTAATGAATATGAAGCTGTTCACTACCCTGTGGAGTTTTTAAACTCTTTGGAGATATCTGGAATGCCTCCACACATTTTAAATCTCAAAATTGGATCGCCAATCATGATTCTTCGATCCTTGGAACCGCCAAAAACAACAAACGGAACCAGATGTGTTATCACCAGATTGCACACCAATGTACTTGAGGCCACCATTTCCTGTGGTCCCTACAAAGGCGAAACCGTTCTACTGCCAAGGATCCCCTTAGTTCCATCGGACTCAGAACTTCCATTTAAATTCCGGAGACTCCAATTTCCTGTGAAGGTGTGTTTTGCAATGAGCATAAACAAAAGTCAAGGTCAGACATTTAACACCATTGGCGTAGACTTGACATCAGACTGTTTCAGTCACGGTATGTTCTACGTCTCCATCAGCCGGACAGGAAGTTCAGAAAAACTCTACATTCTGGCTCCAAATCAAAGCAGCAGAAATGTAGTTTACCCTGAGGATCTTCAGTGAAAAGTTCGAGAAATGGATATGAGGAAAAACTGACATGATCTGATTGTGGTAAGTTTTTAGTATTGAATGTGCAAGATAAAATTTAAGCAAGAGTTGAAAATTACTTCAATGAAAAATTTACTATGTAACATCAAGTAACCTTCCTTTTTGATGAAAATGTTTTGTGAAGTTCCTGATTGAATTTCAGTCACTACAAGAGGTAGTTAAAATGTTAATCACCTTATGCAATCGTTGCTCTTACAACATCAACTTACTGGAAAGGTGCCCACAGATTTTGGTACCCGAGTGCGCAACAAAGCTCCGTGCGAAGCACGGGTATCTTTGCTAGTATATATATATATATATATAATTATTTTTTATACCTATCGAACCTAGTGTTTCATACTTACGCAATCATCAATGCAGGAGATGACAATCAATGCTGGTCGAAAGATTCGAATCCCACAACGAAGCCATTTTTAACCTCATTAGCTAAGAATATATTACAGAAATCTATTACAGGACCACCATTCACTGCAACGAAATTAAGTGAAATTTTAACATTGCTGAAGCTTAATGTTTAATACAGACGATCTTAAAGTGATCAAGCAACAAGAAGTTACGATCTCCCAGACAAAGCCAGCTGATCGACTTATTTGTTATTTTTCTCAAAACCTATATATCATTATAAATTATAAACAATTACTTTTATATACCTATAAACACTAGGGTTTCATTCTTACGCAATCATCAGTGCTGGTGATGACAATTAACGTAACGAACCCAACTTTAACTCCGTTAGCAAAGAATATAACACAGGGCCACCCTTCATCGCCACGGAATTACGTGAAATTTTAAAATTAATGAAGCTTAACGTTTAATAGAGACGATCTTAGAGTAATCAAGCCACAGGAAGTTACGATCTTGTACACAAGCTTGCTGACCGACTTTTTCAGTTTCCCAGACAGTACTCAACTTCTAGAATTATATTTCTTAAAGGTACAATCATATTTTTTTTTTAATTTCTCGAGCAAGCACCCTTACAGCGGGTATCCATAGTCTGTCAAGCCTAAAGGAAGACTTATATATATAGCCTAGGTTTGTGTTCAGCAAAAAAAAAAAATTTGTAGGCAGGCTCGAACCCGTGACGTGAAGGCGGAAAAGAAGTGAAAGAAAATCTCATGTCTTACCGTTACTCCATGACGCGACCGGAAATCTAAAGCATTCAAATTTAACGTAGTCAATCAAATACAAAAGATGATTTGCAGAAATGATTTTGCTTTTAAGCCTCCCACGAAAGTAAATTAGACAGAAGGTCGTTTTAAATGCGGGGAAAAACCAGCTTCCCCCAAAAGGGGTGCACTCTGGCAGTATCCAAATAAATAGTAATTGTATCAGTATGAGGCGTTTTCCCCTACATTGGCCAAGGACATATATTAACCGGCCCGAAGGCCATGTGTTTGCGTTCGAATAGTTTCGCTTATTTATACAAACAAACAACCGAAACGACGGCACGGTAGGAAGTGTATTTACACCAATAATTTAAAAACCTTGCGTTCTGGCGACAATGAAGTCGCAGAAGGCATTTTTGATATCTCTTAGGTTTTTGAAGCATTTCCTACGCAGAAAGCTGTCGAGGTGCTTGAAAAAGTGGTACTCTATAGGTGAGAGGTCTAGAGAGTATGGCGGATGAGACAGTGTTTCGTACCCCAATGCGTTTAACTTCTTCAAGGCCGGTTTAAGAATGTCCGGTCGGGCTTTGTCGTGGAAGAGAATTAAGCCTTTTCTATTGACTAATGCTGGGTGTTGTTGTCGAAAATTCTGATGCAGTTTTTCTATTTGTTGCAGTACTTGTCCGCCGCAATGGTTTAGCCTGCATTTAAAAAACTGTAATGAATGAGACCTGTCACCAAGTAGTCAGCATGACCTTCTTTTGGTGCAATTCTGGCTTCGTGAAGTGTCGGTGACCTTCGTCGGCGACTAATTAATAAGCTCAGTCTCGCCGATTGTCGTAAAGAACCGACTTTTGATCGCAAGTCACAACCCGGTCGAGAAATGGGTCGCTCATGTTGCGTAAACGAAGGGAAGATGATACTTCATAATGGCGTGACTTTTGGTTGTCGTTCAATTAGTGAGGCACTCATTTATTAATTTTTTGTCTTTCTAATCTCTTTCAAGTGGGTTGAAATCAATTGTGCGTGGATTGGCTTCGACTAAGACTCTTAATTTATCGTTGTCAACATTCGATGGCTAACCACTGTGCTCATCATCTTTAAGATTTTCGTTGCCGCCACGAAATTTCTTAAGCCATCATTGTGCTGTGCGTTCAGTAATGGTCCCTAGTCCAAACACTTCGTTGATATCGAGAGCTGTTTCAGCAGATTTATGTCCTAGCTTGAACTGAAATAAGAAAATTGTGCAAATTAGCTCTTTTTTTCCATCTCCGTATTCAACGTTCTGAAAGGAAGACATAATTGCTTTAAAATTATTGTGATTAAAACGCTTAAATATAGTTAAAATCGTATTCCTTGCAACTAATACTATATAAAAACCGCCCAGCTCTCCTCACACTAATACTCATACAGCCCTACTTCTATGAAATACGAAAAGCAACAAGCGGCAAACTTCGAACTACACATGGAACTTTTATCTATTCGTTCGATCCACACACTAAAAAGATCATCAGAAAAATCAAAAAAATAAACAAATTCTAATCAAACGGCAGCTTTCTTTTACAATTTTTGTTTAAATTAAAGAATGCTGCCTAAACAATATATATATATTTGTGTGCATATATATATATATGTAAATAATTACATATATATATACATACATATGTATATATATATATATATATATATATATATATATATATATATATTACAAGTTATTAAAATAACTACATGATGGAAATTACTAAAGAAAATTCTTCGCTTGAAATGTCCAAGAATCTGAATGAAAGAGTATAATTCAATAGAATTCAGTCGATAATAATGAACTATCAAGCTGAACTTTTGACACTCACAAATAGAGATTTGTTACAATCCGAGCAAACATCATTACAAATCATTATATCGGCCGCTGGCACTCTTATGGTTTCCAGATGCAGAGCATCAAGAATATTTGATGATGTAAATATCTAATCATGAAACGCATATTAACTGAGAAACGTGAGGAAAATAGAGTTTACTTGATTAAGAAATGTAGAAAAATCTTATTTCAAGAAAGTGTGGTCCATGGGCGAGTTCTGGTTTACACTTCATGAGCTTGGTGAGTAGGCGTTTGCTTGGGTCTGATCAAATACAATTTTTTTTTTTTTTTAAACAGTGACAAGGTAAAAATGAAATCATGATATGACGATAGTTTGTGGATCAATTTAAAGTCGGGGATTGAGACCAATTCAGTTCTAATAATTACTATGATTTCATAGTGACCCCCCTTTGGGTGGTTGGCGCAAAACAACATTTACACAACCGTAAATCGATGATATTTATACAAAACAACGCACAAAATCACGCTTCAATGTTCATCAAAATATCGTTTCTAAAAAAGAGATCAGCAGGTGTTTTCTACGCGGGCTGGCTACCAAATACTTGCGACTTAAATCCAATTGAGAACCTGTGAAGTATTCTGTCAGCGAGATATTTATTCCAGTGGTAAACGATTTAACAGAAAGCGTGAACACTGACAAGCAGTAGAAATTGCTGCAAGTTGCTGGACAGTTCCTACGATATAAAATCTAACACCAGTTGTCGACAACAGGTTACGAACTGTTATTGAAAATAAGAAATATCAGTGTAATAAATGATGCAATACTTTTGTTAATAAAAAGAGTGTTCCAAAAGTAATGCCGCCTATTTGTTATTCCGCCCGAACGGATCATTGTGATGACTTAACTTTTGCATTCATGACCGGATAGTTTCAGCTCTTGCGGATATTGACGCTGTGAGAATCTAAGAAAGCAATCAATGTCAGCCACGTGCGTCAGAGACAGAGATGCGTCATTAAATTCTCGGCAAAAGTGTAGAGAGAATAGTTGTGACTATGTTGAGAAATATATTCTGGAGCACAACAGATCAATTGTTCTAATGGTGTAACTGCCGTCTTCGTAGCTCCTCAAATTTCAGAGTAAAAAAAAAGGTTTTACTTAGGGAATGACACTTGTACGCTCATGTACAGCCATCATTCATCGCCGCAAACGTGCGATGAAAATAGTGATGACGATGTAGAAAAATCAATTCTGAGGCACAAAAAGTATCTCGTTTTACTGGTATTGCTCCAGTCTCTGTAGCCCTTGAACTTTTTTTAATTTAAAAAATAGGAAGCTTTACGTTTGGAATAGCCCTCTTATGACAAAGCGCGATTCGAACGCTCATGTAGAACAATTGTTCATTGTAAAAAAAAAAGTGCATTGAGCATGGTAGTGACTATATAGAAAAATATAT
The DNA here is from genome assembly GCF_053919585.1 of Euprymna scolopes. Taxonomy (NCBI): domain Eukaryota; kingdom Metazoa; phylum Mollusca; class Cephalopoda; order Sepiida; family Sepiolidae; genus Euprymna; species Euprymna scolopes. Next base: position 100,959,003 of record NC_136494.1, on the reverse strand, counting down.
ATTCCTAGTGACTATATAGAAAAATATATATTCCTAGTGACTATATAGAAAAATATATATTCCTAGTGACTATATAGAAAAATATATATTCCTAGTGACTATATAGAAAATATATATTCCTAGTGACTATATAGAAAAATATATATTCCTAGTGACTATATAGAAAAATATATATTCCTAGTGACTATATAGAAAAATATATATTCCTAGTGACTATATAGAAAAATATATATTCCTTAGCACAAAAAAATAGAAAGTTTTAGTTTTAGAATGATCTTTTACATCTGATAATTTGTGTTTTGTTTTGTTTTTTTAATCTTAGTTTTATTATGCCTTCTTTGTTTTTTATATTATTTAGATTCATGTATATTCTTTCAAAGTAAAAAAAAAAATATGTAACGATTTGTGTAAAAATACTTCACTTAGAAAATATAATATTTGCATAAAAACTATATCAATCGCATAACATTTTCAAATCGCCGCAATAACAATTCTCTATCATTTTGCATGCATGGTAAACATCCCATATATATATATATATATATATATATATATATATATATATATATATATATATATATATATATATATATCTTAGTAATGATGCCTGTATGTTTGTGTGTCTGTGTACATTTCCCTACCACATAACTCTATCAAGTTTAGGAGTAGAGACTCGTGATTTGACATTAGGATTATGTAGATTTGGGAAAATCTTTTTGATTGGTGTTCGGCCAGAAATTTAGCTTTCAAAGGGTCAAAGTTCAACGATTTAACCATTAAAAACTCTACGAAAATTTTCCGCCAATTTTGGGTCTAAATATTTGAAATTTTAAATTTAGGTTACGTGGCCATGGATTAAACATTTTAATTTGATTTGAGCTCAAAGTAATAGCTGTTAAGTGGTTAAAATTGGGGTCAAAGTTAAAAACAAATTACCTCCGCGGTTTCTACCAAATTACTCAGCCAATTTCTGTTCTAAATATTTGAATTTTTACATAATGGGTATTCAGAGATAGGGCAAGCTTTTTAATCGGTTTGGGTCGAAAATATAAGCTGCCAAGGTATCAAAGTTCACAAGATTTGACCTTTTGCGGTGTCTAGCCAATTACTCAGCCAATTTTGGGTTAAACATTTGAAATTTATACATAACGGGTATTAAGACATGCAAGAAGCTTTTAAATCAGAAAGCGAAATTTTGCTGCTAAAATGTCAACGTGGAAAGAGTTAACCGTTACAGATTCTACCAAATTCCTCCTTCAATTTTGGGTCTAAACACTTGAAATTTTAGATATAGGTAACTTGGACATGGGTAAAACTTCTTATTTTGATTTGAGATCAAAATATTAAATGTTAAAAGGTCAAAATTGGGGTCAAAGTGTTAAAAAAAATTAGAGCTCTGCGATCTCTACGAAATTACTCGGACAAATTTTGGTCTAAACATTTGAAATATTACATAAAGTGTATTCACATGTAGGGCAAGTTATGAACAGTACATAGGGCCCCAGCAAAGCCGGTCTGAACTGCTAGTATACATACATATAACCACTCAGAATATTCCGCGTATTATTCTTGTGAGAATTGCTCAGACTAAGATAAACCTGACGAATTCTCACGAGAATGAAACGCGGATAATTCTGAGTAGCTAGATTGCCATATATATTTTCATAACTTACTTTATATATATATATATATATATATATATATATATATATATATATATAAATACGGATTGCATTTTAATGGCATTATATATATATATAAATATATATATAATGCCATTAAAATGCAATCCGTATTTCATTTCAATAAATCTAACCACGAATATATTTTTTACGAAGCTAAGCGAATAAATTTATGGCAGGGCCATCTATGTTCGTCACCATGGTAACCGACTGCAAACACTTTGAAAATCACTCACTCTTTTTCCATTTCGTATTCGGTTTTCCCATAGTTAATTCCTTATTTCTTAACATCTAGTTTGGTTTTTATTTTCATTAAATGGCTGGCCTCGAGTAAGACCAAAGTTTTATTGTCGTTTAACAACGTCTTTTTAGATTTAAAGAATACATTTATTGGAGCGAGTTATTGTACTTTGATATACTTGAATTGATTAAAACAATGCCCTGCTCTTTTTATTAAGCACTCTCAACAACCTTACTGAAATTCAATCGTTTTTACTTTTGGACATTTTTAACCTGGAATAAATATTAGCGCCTTTACCGTTGAGCACATTTAAACGCTGGATTGTTACCGGTAAACATGGAGAAGATAATTTTCGTTACTTCGTTAAAGAATATTTTCACCACAACTACTTGTATTGATGTTTAAAACCGAAGAACTATCAAAACGCATGATAAATTCTTTAACGACAACAAGAAGGAATATTTAGAAAAAATTGTGAAACGATACAACGTTTTGAACACCTTGAATATTTTGTAAAGAGATTTAATGAATGTTATAACCCAAATTATTTTCGACAATAAGAAAAACAAGTTTGAATTCAGTAAAGTAAATAAACACACACAATTTCTACTTTCAAATCAAAATACAATTAATTAATTAAACAAAATATTACAAAACAAACTACAAAAAATAATCTTCGGGCATATTTAATAAACTAGATTTAGATCGCAAGATTATAAATTACAAACATGAAATAAGCAATAAAGCAATAAAGTAAATAAACTTCGCAAAAAACAAAGCGTGCATAATCCTTAAAGATCATGAATCTGATTTTGTAAATAAATCGTCTACTAGACTCTACCGGACCATAACTCAGTAAAATAAGTAAAAAAAAAAAAAATGCTAGAAAAAATTAAATTGAAATTCAAGACCACTTATAAACTGGATCTATGGATTAATACAGCTGAAGCAATTAGTTGGTTCTCAAATATTAAAAAAAGGGAAAGTGATTTTTCATGCAATTCGACATAGAAAACCATTACACATCAATCATCAAAGAACTTTCTGGGGAAGTAATGGACCTTACCACATTTCTCTCGGATATTTCAGAGGATGAAATCGAAATTGTCAAGAAGTGCCGAACCGCTGAACTAATTAATTGCAGGCAATGGACCAAAAAGATCAGGTCAGTCAATTTGACGCATCTATGATTTCTTTGGATTCGGCAAAGATGACTGATTTGGTAAGTCTGTATTATATATTATATAACCCAACAAAGGACATTGAAATAGAAAATATTAGACTTCAAACAGACGATGGATTGTAAAATATTGTATGGTTGTAAAAGATTCTAACGGTCTAAAATCTGAGCACATAAAAATGTATCTATCAAAAAATTCAGAAGAATTAAATTAGAAGTATAAATTATTTAAAACATTAAAACAATTAACTGCTTACATGTAACCCTAACAGAAAAATATACGAAGAATAAATAATAACGCCAACCAACTTAAATAAATCCACCTTCCAATCACCCTAAATACATAATAAAACATATTCCTAATTCACTCAGCAAAAGAATGAACGATAATTCTTCTAACGTAAATATTTTAACCCCCAGAAAACTTTATATAACAAAACCCGGAAGGAAAGTGGATATGAAAACACACAACTAAAATATTTTCAGCCTACATCCTACAGTAGAAAAAGAAATATTATATGGTTTACCACCATTTTTAACTAACTAAGACTGCATTTCCAACCTGATTATTTATTTCATTTTTTTTACGAAAACACAGTAAAATTAAATTATAGTTTTAGTGACAGTCTGGAAAAAATAATTAAAAACACAATAGGAGAATTCTGAACAATGCAAATGAATCGAACACAAATAGATTAACTAAATCATGTAACTGCTCAAATAAACAGGTATGTCCATCAAATGTGAAATGTTTAGTAAGCCCTGAAGTATATAAAGTCGCTATATCTAATAAAGAGTATTCAAATATCAATAAACTTTATAACAGCATGGCTAGTAACACTTTCAAGGAAAGGACAAGCGGTCATAATTTCTCCTTCGAAAATCCAAACTATAAAAGAAAATTACTTTTTATATATTACTAGCCTGAGTGCCAGGCGTTGCCAGGGTGTTTGGAGGTGTGTGTTGAGCAAAAAAAATGGTAGTAGGCAGGCCTGCTCGAACCCGTGACGCGAAGGCAGAAAAAGAAAGTGAAAGAAAACCTGACGTCTTACCCCTACTCATTAACGAAACCGTTAAAATGAATCAAAGTCAATCCAAGCGATACGATGACTGCAAGAATGGCTCGCAAAAAATCGACCAATCCTTGTAGAAGAGTGAAAGAATTAATGTTTTTGACCATTTTTTATATTTGTCGTCCGAGACGTCGAGCTTTAAAATGATACCGATCTGGTAAAACTTTCTCATCTCTGTCGAAAGTTTAGCGAGACATACATACATACATGGTGATTGCAACGTCTTGTCAAACGAGTGCCACTCCCTCTGACACTGAAAGTCCATGAACCCGAAAAGGACTTATTTAGTCCTGCCGGCGAATTCACACGCTCGAGCAGACATGACACTGAAGACGGTCATTGGTATACATACATATATATACAGTCACGCATACATACATATATACACATACATACACATACACACATACATATCATACACATATACATGCATATATACATATACACATGCATACACAATACATAATACGCACACATACGCATACATATACATATATATACACGTGCAAACATACACAAGACGGTCATTGGCATACATACATATAAGTATATACACGCATACGTACATATATACACATACACACATACATATCTATAACATACGCACATATATACCTATATACATACACGATGCATAATACACATGCATACATATACATGATGATTGCAACGTCTTGTCAGCCGAGTGCCACTCCCTCAGACATTTAAAATCCATGAGCCCAAATGTCTGAGGGAGTATCTATACAAATATGATGTTACAGAGTCTTAGCTTTGTACGACAGCTAAGTCTCTCTCTCGGTTCAAAATGTTGAGATCTAGCAACAAGCAAGAGCAAGATAGCCAGCAACAAATTAAACTGGTCTGCAGTTTACATACATATACATACACACATGCATACATACACACATATATATACATATACATCCACATATACACACATATATACAAATACATACACACATATACATACACATACATATACGTACACATATGCACATATATATATCCATACACTTACTTACATATACATACAAATACATATATATATGCATGCATATACATGCACACATACATGCACATATACACATACACATATACATGCACATATACACATATACATGCACATATACACATACATATACATGCATATATACACATACACATTTTTATTTTTTCTTCTTTTCCTTATCACAGGTTTGACTTTAATCCTGAATATTTATCTTGTTTTCTTATCTTTCTCCTAAATCTTTTTTGTCAAAAATACTATTATTAACCAATACGTTTTCTTTTATATAAAACGAGAAAAAATATCTCCCACGAAATTGAACATTTCCCAAATTATATCTGCATATTATCTGAACTCAAAAACATGCGGCTTTTTTTCTTCTAAAGTATACATTACTTCTAGCTAAAGTTAATACATAACCCTAAAGGTATTACTTCTTAAGCAGCTTTTTAAACAAGCTAAAAATAACCAGACATTTTCAATTTGATAAAAGTTCCATTATAGCATATTTATTATGGGGTGGTCGAACATTCTGGCACTAGATAGATAATTCAATGTTCAATTTAAAAGAAATAAATAAAAATACAAAACTCACCAAGATCTCCCCCCTGACCACCGCCACCCAACATACCCTTTAAATATCGGCATAAAAGCAGACTGACTGACTGGCTGGCATTCCTCCTCTTTAAGCTATCGACTCCAAGCTAAGTCGAACTCTACGGTCCCAAACGCTAAGAAACTTTTCTATTCGTAACTTTTGCAAGTCTACTAATCTAAAAACACTAACATGTTTACTTTTTTATTTTTTATTTTTTCTCCTTTTCCTTACACAGGTTTGACTTTGATCCTAAATATTTGTCTAGTTTTCTTATCTTTCTCCTAAATCTTTTTCGTCAAAAATTCTATTATTAACGAATACTTTTTCTTATATTTAAAGCGAGAGAAAAAAAGTCTCCCATGAAATTGAACATTTCCCAAATTATATTTGCATATTATCTGAACTCTAAACCAGCTTTTTAAACAAGCTAAAAATAATCAGACTTTTTCAATTTGATAAAAGGCTCATTATATCATATTTATTATGGGGTGGAGCTGGAACGGTTTAACATCCCAGCTCGACCTACATAAAGGCAAAAAGTATCCATGCATTAACATGGAAGGGGAGATATCTTCAAGTACTATCGTAAGCCGGGAATGGGGCAACGGACTTATAAAGTAGATATTAATAAGTCCTTCTTGCCTTTTTTTGTTTTATTTTAAATTTAATTTTATTCGAATTTATTTTTTTTCTCAATGGAGAGTAGATAATGCATGTGGATGTGTTATCGGCAGTTCCAGTAACTCTCGCTTCTCCTTTTTTGTCCTTCAGTCCTCATTTCCAATGAATGATTTTTTCTGACAAAGGGTGAAGAAAAAGCTGCTTTCCAGGTCAGTAGTACTTTGTAAAGAGTAGTCTGAGATGTCAGAAAATTTCTGTTCCTATGTCTATCCTTGTGGTCATGCCACTAGTAAGGGTGCTGGAGGTAAACGTTTCATCTAGGCTGACGTTACCCGCCTGATAGTCAGTGACCCGGACCTTGGATTAACCAATAAGGAGGCTGTCCTATCAGCAGGTGCAAAGTACCGAGGCTGCTGTAGTGCCATTTGGTGAATGGATTCTGGACCATAGAGTAGTTTCTGGTAGGCCTTCTCGATGCCATACAAGTGGGTAATTGTTACGGCTTTACCTTATCATGTGCTACAAAAAAAATTTCTTGTCTTTTTCTCTCTTATTTTTCCTCTCTATCCTGCTCCAACCAAGTCTACCGACCTGCTCCACAAACCCCAAAACCTCAACAATCATTACAAATCTCCAAAAAAGAAACACGAATAAATCTAGAACTCCATCCTCCAACTACCAGGTCTCCTTCTCCAACATCAGGGGTCTACGTTCCAACCTTCCAGAGGTTGAAACACAATTACAGGAGACGAAACCGGACATATTCTTTCTAAGTGAAACTGGCATAGGGCCAACCACTTCTCTAGACGAATTCATAATTAAAGGATACTCTAACTTAACATCTAAATCTGACCCCCAAGGTCGCCATGGGCATGGAATATGTGCCTACATCAAAGATGGCCTTCCATGTGGTACGGATATCTCCAGAGAAGACCCTTATTTACCTTACTGCTTCCGAGTTGCACTATCTTACACCACTGCATTTATATTTGCCCTCTATCGCCCCCACAACAGTGGGGTTACTATCTTTAAGAGCATATCTGAGAAAATTGACCACATCCTGTCTGCTAATCCTTCGGCTAACATTCACATTTGCGGTGACTTCAATGCCCATAATGAGGAATGGCTGACCCACTCAAATAAAACTGATGACGAGGGGAGGTTTTGTCATGATTTTGCCATTGCTTATTACCTCACTCAGATTATTCACGAACCCACCCATGTGCCCAATACACCCGGTCAATATGCAAGCCTTCTAGACGTTTTCCTCACAACTTCCCCTGAGCTGTGTTCATGTTCCGTTCTATCTCCTCTGGGATCCTCTGACCACTCTGTTGTAGCAGTTAAGATAAAAATGAAATGTAATTAGTCTTCAGACGTATCTCTCCACCGTACTGTATATCGATACTCTATGGCTGACTGGGATAGCTTCCGTACATTCATATCTGACCTACCTCTGCATTCCATGTTTAAAACTGATGTGTCCTCTATAGTATCAGACCTGACCGAATGGTTAATTGTAGGCATAGACCGATTCATACCATCCAAAAATTACAACAAAAACCTAACAATCAGCCATGGTTCTCCCCTCGCGCACAGAAATCACTTTTTCCATAGCTACCAACATAATAGATGTACTGAGACTAAAGCTGTTTTCAGGAATGCCAGCAACCACTGTAAAAGAGTAATAAAAATGTAAGAGAGCTATATGCTCAGTCTGTTAAATCTAAAGTAGCTGAGCAGCAGCTTGGTTCCCACCAGTTCTGGCAAATAGCAAACAGGATCTTAAACAGAAGCGTGCGTTCTATCCCAACTATCATCAATGGACCTGAGGTCATCTCGTCAGCATCAGACAAGGCCAGACTATTTGCAAAGAACTTTGCAGCTAATTCTACCCTATGCGACAATGGCCATCAACTCCCTATATTTTCTCCTATAACAGACAACACGCTATGCAACATACAAATATCTGTGCGTGAGGTTGCCAAGTTAATCAAGAATCTTGATTCCAGTAAAGCAACCGGCCCTGACGGCATTCTAGTTATAGTGCTGAAAAAGCTCCAACCAGAACTTGCCCCCATACTTACGAAACTGTTTAAACGTTGCTTTAAGGTGAAGTGCTTCTCAACACTCTGGAAAACCTCATCAGTATGCCCTATATTCAAGAATTCAGGTGAAAAGTCATCTCTCTCTCAGTACAGACCAATAAGTCTCTTGTGTGTCATGAGTAAGTTGTTCGAATCCATATTAAATAAAAAAGTAGTCAACCACCTCAACAGAAACAATCTTCTTAGTGGCATGCAATATGGTTTCCGCTCTGCAAGATCTACAGCAGATGTGCTTACAGTTATATCACATAGGATTAGTGAATCTCTTGACAAAAGTTTCCTTTCCAGTGCAATTGCTCTTGACATATCAAAGGCCTTCGATAAGGTATGGCATAAGGGTCTACTTCACAAGATTTCCAGCTACGGTATTACTGGAAATGTTTTCTCAATCATTAAATCATTTCTCTCTGATAGGTTCATCAGAGTAGTGGTTGATGGGCAGAAATCAGAGGTTCACAGTATTAATGCTGGAGTCCCCCAGTGGTCCATCCTGGGCCCAACTCTCTTCCTGATCTACATCAATGATCTCCCAAAACACATACTTAAATCATTCGTTGATATATATGCTGATGACACGACCATCTATGGTAACACATCAAAGGCCTTAAATGACAAACCTCTCTCTAATTCTCTCTCCTCTGATCTTGAGCACGTGGTACAATGGGGGAAGAGGTGGCTGGTCACTTTAATGCATCCAAAACCAAGCTTCTATCTTTACATCATCAACGCTCTGATCCCCATCTGGCATCAATTGAAATGGATGGCTCTCGTCTTGGGGAGGCTCCATGTTTTGACAAGCTTCTGGGTTTGACTTTTACTCCTGATCTGAAATGGAACACATACATCAAATCTGTTGTCAGGGACGCTGGGAAAATGGTGGGATCCTTCTCCCGCTTCAGAAGATATCTCACTACTGATGCAATTCTCTATCTGTATAAAAGCCAAATACGTCCAAGGATGGAGTACTGCTGCCACATCTGGACAGGAGCTGCTAAAAAAGCCTATCCTGCTTTGATAGAGTACAAAATAGACTTCGTTGTTTGGTGGGGGATGCCCTTTTCTCTTCCCTGCAGCCTCTCTCCCACAAAAGAGACGTTGCGAGCCTGTCTTTATTTTATTGTTATTTCCATGGCAGGTGCCCGTCTGAGCTTCAATCTCTCGTTCCCCCTCGCCAATCTTTCATGAGAAACACCCGTCTGGGTGAAACTACTGTCAATAATTTTCCCCACTCTTTATCTGTGCCTAAATCCAAACGTAGATTCCATGAGCAGAGCTTCTTTCTCAGAAGTGCACGATTGTGGAACTCTCTTCCGTTTGCCTGATTCCCACCTGACCTCAACTTGGATGTCTTCAAGTCCAACATAAACAAATTCCTGACAAACCGCCTCTTTTAGTAAGACACTCTATCAAATCTCCAATACTAATGATTACTACAATACTATCTCATTTATTACTGTACACGCAATAACCCTTATCCCTGAGTAGCCTCCGGGCCTTGATAAGTGGTGACCCCCATGTAAAAAAAACACACACACATGCATACATGCACACACACACATGTGCATATACACACATAAACACATATATGTATATATACACATACAAACATATATATATGTATATACATACACACACAAACATATATGCACAGATACACATATGCATACATATACACATAGATATACATGCATATACACACATGCACATATATAAACATACATGATGGCAGCAAATTCGCTTTCGAACATTGCCATCACTCGATATAGCACACAAAAAAAGGTATATAGAAACACGAAAACATTCAGTGATGGGCTGCACGAATGTGGTTTTTAAGCCCTGCTGAACTCTGGCATTCCTTAGCACACATTGTACAGATATGTGCACCACTAGAAGCACGTTCTTGCTGTACTTTTCTATGCAGGATTAAATGCCGTTTCAAACCGCCTGTCGTTTTGTACATCCGATCGCAGTTGACACAGGTTAACTCTGGCAACTCGACTGCTTCGTGGCCCACTGCGCCAATGAGTAGACTGGTGACTCATCAGCTCAACTCTGCTAAGATATATTCTTCCGCACACTTCACACTCCAGACCAATTTGGCTCCCCCTCCACTCCACGGCTCCTTTTCCTCTCCGTTTCCGGATATCGTGCTTCAGCTGCTCATACTGGGTTCGATCCGCCTCAAACTTGCCCACACCTCCCCGCAAGGTCCTTCTCCATCCTCTGCGATCCAAAGCAAGACTCTTCCAGGTTCTTTCATCAATCTCACATTTTTTAAGGTGGATTTTAAACAATCCTTAAATCTCAATTTAGGCTTTTGAGCCAAGCGTCTTCCCTCGGTGAGCTCGCCATAAACTGACATACATCTGCCAACCCACACCTAAGATTCGCCGTAGGCACATCTGGTGAAACCGCTCGAGACGTCTGAATGCTCCCTGTATGTTGTACAAGTTTCACAACCATAGAGTTGAGTAGAGAGAACGCATGCGGCATAAACCTTAATCTTAGTTCGCAGCAAGATCCCATGACGTCTCCACAAACGCCTGTCTGACTTTCCGAAGGCATCACTTGCCCTGCTGATCCGTAATGATACCTCATCATCCAGGGCACCAGACATACTCAGTGTGCTACCCAAGTATACAAACTTAGAGACAACCGCTATCCTTGACCCACAGATATAAACTGATGGCTCATAGTATGGCATGCCCGGAGTAGGCTGATACATTAAGACAGTTTTTTCAGATTGATGGTCAGAACCAATGCGCTGCAGGAAACCACAAAAGCATCCACAAGATGCTGCATATCAGTCACCGTATGAGTCACCAGATCACAGTCATCCACATAGAGTAAGTCACGAATCCTGTTGGTGAGTACCTTTGTACTTCCATTGAAGTGCCTAATGTTGAATAACCCCCCAGTAGTTCGGTAACGAATATAGACACCATCAGAGCACCCCCCCCAAATGCCATCTGAAAGACCATGGTGAAATACAACGCAAAGAGTGTCGGTGCTCGAATGTCTCCCTGCTTAACACCATTTTCTACTGAGATAGGATCAGCCAGCTTTCCCCCAACGTTGATCACAGCCTTCATATCATCGTGGAAGAGCTTTAAGATGGTTACAAACTTGTCAGGACAGCCAAGCTTTTTCAAAATCTCCCACAAAGCATCCCTATTGACTGTATCAAAGGCCTTAGTTAAATCGATGAACACCTGATACAGTCCCATTTGCTGTTCTATACATTTCTCCTGCAGTTGCCTGGCTGTAAAAATCATATCCACTGTCCCTCAACATCTTCTGGAACCACACTGCGATTCAGGCAAAACATCATCAGCAATATGCTCCAGCATTCTGTCTAGCATGATCCTACAGAGCACCTTACCGACTACTGACAGCAAAGAGATGCCTTGATAGTTTCCACATTCATCTCTGCTACCCTTTCCCTTGTATAGCACTACCACCAATGCATCCCGCCAATCCTGCAGAATACACTCATCCCGCCAAGCAATCTGCAACAATTCTGCTAAGCGTTGCATCATCTTGGGCCCAGAACATTTAAAGATCTGCACATGCAAACGATTCGGGTCAGGAGACTTTCCATTGTTCAGCTTATGGACAGCTGTTTCAACCTCCTGGAGAGAAGGAACCTCTGCCAAGATATCGTTGACTGGATTGCTAGGAATCGACCCAACAAACTCCTGATCAACGTAAGAAGTTCTGTTCAGGAGGTCAGCGAAATGCTCCCTTCTTCTATGAAGAATGTCGGTAGGATCTTGGAGAAGATTCCCACCATCTTTCAAGCACAGAGGAGTAATTGGTGATCTGGATGGTCCGTAAACCGCGTGCAGTAGGCTGTATAAGACCTTGGTTGTGTTTGAATCCGAGGCGAGCTGTATTTCCTCAGCTTTCTGCCTCCACCATTCATCCCGCATGTTACGCAACCTCCTCTGCACCTCGTGCTTGATTGTCTTAAACTTGTCTCTCAATCGATCTTGCTCACCATCCGTCAAACCACCCCAGAGATAAGCGTGCAATGCCCTGGCTTTTGAATCAAGCAGAGCCTGAATTTAAGTATCATTTTCATTGAACCAATCCTGATGTTCACGCTCACAATAACCTAATACTCTCTCACATACCTCATAGACAGATTTCTTAAAAGCAGGCCAAGTATTTTCACAATCAATCTCTTCCATCTCCGTAACTAGTTTCTCCCTCAATATATTGTCCCTTAGACGGGCAACATTAAGTCGCTTTGGGATAGCCACACTAGCTCCCCTCATCTTGCGCTTCACAACACAATCTTTGCATGGACCAACCGATGGTCGGTTCAGCACTCTGCACCCCGCATGACACGAACGCTTCAGATATCCCTCATCTCACGTTTTCTGACTAACACATAGTCTATCAAGTGCCATTTTTTGGAACCAGGATGCATCCAGGTCGTCTTGTATTTGTCTTTCTTCTGGAACACAGTGTTACCGATTTTAAAACCCATCTCTGAGCAAAACTGCAACAACATCAGACCATTGCTATTACACTTGCTCACTGCGTGTTTACCCAGCACGTCCCAGGTTTCAAAATCTCTTCCCACCCTAGCATTAAAATCTCCAAGAATGAAGATCTTATCAGCAGAGGGACTGCATCTAACTACACTGCACAAAGCAAGGTAAAAAGCAACCTTTTCATCTTCTGTTGCATCCATAGTTGGTGCATAGACACTCAAAAAAGTTGTATAACAACCATTTACCAGAGGTAACCTCATAGTCATGATCCGATCACTCACTATAGGGAAGTTCTTCCAGGCTAGAAAGAATCGATGCTTTTATAGCAAAAGCCACGTCTGATTCCCTCTTACATCCCTCTGCTCTACCACTCCAGAAAATGGAGTAGGCCCAAGCCAACTCAGAAAACTGCCCCTCATCAGCCAGCCTGATCTCAGACAGAGCAACTATGCCCATGTCATAACGTTTAAGTTCCTTAGATACAAGAGCAGATCTACACTCTGGGCGCAATATTGCTGACGGCAAGTCAAGCAGCGTCCGTACATTCCAACAGCCGATGGTCATTGTCACATATTTCCTCACAGAATGATGACGACTAGGTTCAGGCTGTGGAGCCCTGAAACACATTGCCATTTACGTTTATAGTCATATTTTCCAACTTCATTGAATGTTTTGCCGTTTTAGGCTACAGCCAGCCTTTTTTGCTATAAAGATTCACGAGATGGTAAAAAGTGTATCTAATTTATATCGAGCAATGCATGTGCATGAGGATTGTTATAGTGGGGAAAGACTTTGCACCGAGACAATCCCACTCTCTAAACAACTACCACATTGATCCAAAAAGAAGAGTAAGTCGACATCATTGGCTGCAGCAGTCATCGCAAGTTTTATATCCTTCTCCTAAGGAGGTTGCCTTCACTACAGCTTACAGAGCCCTCTTCACCCACCATGCCATTTGATCCATGACTGGAACTTAGGTTGCTGGGCACCAGAGCATATTCCACACGCCGGTGGGTCATATATGCCGCAGCTTAAAGGGCCTAAGCTCCTCTGGAGGTTTCTGTCAGGGTTACCTCACCCTTAGTCTTTGATTAAATACTCTTGGCCTACAAGGCAGTGGAGGTCCAGTTATATGGCGCAGGACACATGTACATACATATATACATAGATACATATAACGATGGCAGATCAATTATTACATGCTTCCAGCATTTCAGGCCTACATGCGCCACAGTTTTTTCATCGCCACGGGACTATTTTTTTATAGACAAATGCCTGAGGGAGTATCTATACAAAGATGATGTTACAGAGTTTTCGCTTTGTACGACAGCTAAATCTCTCTCTCGGTTCAAAATGTTAACATCCAAGATAGCCAGCAACAAGTCAAACTGCAGACCAGCTTAATGCGGGTACTGATCTCCCGCTTTATGTTTTTTTTTAAATCAGAGATTTGCTTCATTCAGAGGGTTTGCCTTCACCACGGCATATGGGAGCCCTCACGCACATGGAAATAAACACATGCATACATACAGATCACGCCAACATACATATGCATGTGTACACACATGCAAACATACACACGTAGAAGCACACATATATGAATATACATACACATGCATATACATACGTACACATACATATACATGTAAAATACACATGAAGTAACATTCCAAAAGTCATAAATACTCAATGCTCAGGATGACGATGATGATGATGGGCACAATTAAATGAGTTTGACATTAAAAAAACAATCCAATACAAACAATTTTGGTACTAGTGCAGACACCGATCCATGCTGAAACAACAACGCTCGCACCCAAAAAGCCATTCCCAACATGAGGAGGGGAGGGTGTTTTGTACCTATTCTGCACTTTAACCTTACAATTGAATAAAAAAGCATATCATAAAATTTAAATTAAACTTGGAAATACGATTTAAATAAAAAAAAATTTCGATTCCAATGGGCCGATATATCGGCCATGGGGATTTAAAGTAAAAGAAGACCTACAGATATTTCGGCCTTACTATAGTATTTTAATAGAACGGGTATAGTTGAGTAGTTGGTAATTTTGCAATGTTAGGGTCGAAAGGGTTAATTATTTGTTTTTTTTTATAAATACTATTGATGATTTTATAAAAGCTTCAGTTAATGCCGAAAACGCAAGAAATTATATAGAAAAAACGTTTATTTTTATGCTATAAATACTTCTAACAATCAAACACTATCAAGCTTAAACTAATATTTTATTCATTGCATTTTACAATTAAATGCGTTTTTAAGTTCTCAAAATTGAAACTTCTGCGATTGTCTGCTAAAACGGTCTTATACTGGGAAAAAACTCGTTCCACGTCGCATGAGACTACTGGGGCATATTTCAAGCTGGCTATTTCTTCGACACTTAAAACTTTTAAATGATCTATGTCATCCAAATTTCCTTCATTTTCAAAAGCCTTCCCACTAATAAGTGCATTGAGACGTTTTAAAGTAGCAAAACCTTTGTTCTTTGAAATGACATTCTTCAGCTTTTTACGAAATTGGGAGTCATCCATCTCCTCAAGTGTCATTTCGACCTCTCTAATTAATTCAATAGATTTTGAAAGACTCAGCCCTATTGTCTCCAACTTTGAAATATTTTTTGTTAAAATGGAAAAACTGTTGGCGATAAAGCCGAGATCAAATGGTAGTGATTCCTCATCCAACAGTTTTTTGGACTCCAATATACTTTGGGCCTCTGTTGAATCTAGAGACATTATGACAGGAGTAATTTCGGGCAAATGTTTGGCGTAATAATGCGCTGCATCTAACCACGTACCCCATCTTGTTACAATGGACTCGGCGGAAGGGGCACTCCTGGGGCTAGTTCCCTGAACTTTTCGATCCGATTGGGTGCTTTTAAAATATACTTTTTACAGTTGAAATCAGTTTATTTACTTTTGGGTGCGCCTGCCTGACTAATTCCGCAACCCTGTGCAAGCCATCGGTCAAACAAGTAACGTGCACCATTTATGGGTATAAAACCTGAAGAGCATTCATAGCTTTGGGCATATATGCAGCTGCATCAATGGTTACGAGGAGCACATTATTATAAAGGACTTGCTGCGGCCACAAAAACTGCAATGAATCGTTAAAAAAGCAGCAATTGTAGAATGATTAACTTTTGGCAGACATGCAATATTTCCCAAATAGCACTTGCTGCGTTACTCTTCTACCCCAAGAATGCCAAACACAAAGCAAGCAATAAAACGCTGCTCTACATCAGTGGTTTCATCAATCGAGACCCAGTTTCATTCCAGCAGCTTTTTCTCTGAGTGACTTCACTTTTGCTTCGTACACTTCACTAACGTAATATTTTCTTAGTGTAGTCTGATTTGGAATATTTCTATGTGTGTACCTATGAAGAAAGTCTTTGAACACATTATTGCTCAGTTTATGAAACGGAATATCCGCTGCAATCAACGCTTTGCATAAGTCAGCGTTGAACAAATTATTCGTACTGGCTCCTAAATCAGTTGCTGCAGTAGGAACTTCGCCTAACGTTGCCGTGTAGGTCTTTTTTGCCAGATGTGCGTTGGTTTTTAAATGCTGCTTTATTAGAGGTTTTTTACAACTTTTGATCTGTCAAAATAAAAATCAATTATTTAATGTTAATATATACATTTAAAGGAAGGGCGGAAAAAGTTATTTGAAGCCGATTAACATTTAT
Organism: Euprymna scolopes; assembly: GCF_053919585.1. Classification (NCBI taxonomy): domain Eukaryota; kingdom Metazoa; phylum Mollusca; class Cephalopoda; order Sepiida; family Sepiolidae; genus Euprymna; species Euprymna scolopes. The sequence continues at coordinate 100,942,288 of NC_136494.1, read as the reverse complement.
TAATTGACGTAAAAAGTAGATAAAATAAATTGTAAATTTCAACGTTCAATCAAAGTTTAATACAGCTAGATTTACCGTTATAGAATTTCAAAAACAAAACTACTATAACAACGCCAATCTATTAGTCAACTATATTGCAAATTTTATGTATTAAAGTTTGTTCCTACCTGGATATTGCAGTATTTGCAGGTTAAGCAATTGCCAGTTAACTGGTAATCTTCAAATTCATCGGCATATCTTGCCATCCGTTCAGCAGGAGTGCTAATTATTTTCGGCATTTTTTGTTTAGTTTTTTTAGATCTTGTAAATTCGTCCTGGGTACTAACACGCTTTGAGTATCTACAAGGACGAGATGTCTGTACATATTTATATATATGCCTATAATATCACTCTTTTTCAACAGACCAAATTTTAGACCCTTTTTTATGTAAATTCACATCTGTTAGGGTTATACCACGTTTAATTCATCTAAAAAAAATGAGTAAGTAAATCTAGATGTTTATAACTTATAATAAAACTTGCTAAGTATGCGCTGTTTTACGGTTGTTGTAAAAATGGAACGGAAACTTAAATTTCGTTCCAGTTTAATCTTTTTTTTTTAATTATGCCCCCCAAACGAATATAATCAAAAGAGTAACATTCAACAATTTTACTTTATATATAAAACAGAAATATTAAAAAAAAGTTAATAACGAAAGGGAAATAATTCCATTTTTAAACGAAAAAAAGTCAGTTTGGTATATCTTTTTGCTATTTTTCACATAAGTGCAACTTACGGTTCACATTGGAAATGTCAACAATTATAGGTTGTCGGGTACGTTTACAACGAATAAACACTCCAATCTACCGATGTTAAGAACGGCTCTCGGAATAGACACTCCAACCTCCCCACGTTAAGAACGGTTTTCGGAATAGACACCCCCTAACCTTGTCAGCATACCCGAAAACCTATAAAAGTTGACATGTCGAATGTGAACGATGAATTAGACGTAATGTAAAAAAATGTACCGAATGTAAAAGGGAACGAAATTCAAATTTCCGTTCCATTTGTACAACAACCGTAAACAGAGCATTCTATGCAAATTTTCCCTTACTTAGTGTATTAATGTTTTGTTTGTTTTTTTTTAAGTAGAAAAATATTTAGGTTTGGATATAAATTCCCAAACTCATTTCACCTTAAATAATTTAAGTGACTGAAATAGGAATCTAATTGAATCTTTAATTTCCTGAATAGTAAAAAGATGATCCACAATGGTCAATTTGCTGCTAATATCCATTTTTAGGTACGGGCAAAAATAAACGAATTAAAATAGGGGGACCTAGTTTTGAAAGCCGATTTATCATAATTTTTTGTAGGTTTTTGAATACTTTTTGATTGTATTTGAAAGATTAAGGACTAAATTTAATTTCCCAAAGGAAAAAAATATTTGTACATGCGAAAAAAAGTTATGAAAAATGTTTTCACGGCGAGCTTACCAATTCAGCTAAATTTTGAAGTTAAATAAATTCATTGTAAAAATCTTTTTAGAGATAAATATTAGTTTTCTGGGTCTATTTCAAAGATAATTAGTAAAGTAAACTCCTAAGATATTGAATTGAATTTTGAAAATACACCTTGTTTGTGCTAAAAATAGCTGAATGAGACCCACAACCGAGTGTTTTTACCGTTCGCATAAGCACAACAAACTGTGCTTTTGAAAATACGGAATATACAGAGGCCCAAAATCTCAGACAGCTGTCTGAGAAAACGTCATGTAATTAAAAGGAAGGAAGGGTGCTGGGTCCCCCCCCCAGACGGGCATCCATACATTTCTATTGTAAATGTTTGTATAAACTTAACCATTTTTTAATTTAATTATTTTTCAATGTTCCTGTTTTTAAATTAAATTTTTGTTTTAATTATTGACCAATGTTATATAAAAATTATGTTACGCCGAAAGTTTCACAGTGTTACGAGCAAGGAAATTATAAAAATCTTGCATATAAAAATTATGCAAAATCTGTAATTTAAAAAAAATGTAGAAATAGTTTTGCTATTATACTTTTTTGTATGAAAATATTAAATAAAAAATTCTTAATTCAATAATAATAGCGATAAATTCATGTTTCTTCGAGTCATATCGAATTCATTAATACGGACTCTAGTGCTTTTTTCGTAATATTACTGTAAAACTTATTTTATTTTTTATTGTTACAAATTACGATACTTTATTTATATAAAAAAAGCAAAAATAAATTCTTGCGTTTTTTATTTACTACTGAAAACCATAATTTTAGTAAAGGTATTTTTGTTCAAACAAAATAATGCATTTTCACTAAGACTTAACTTAAGTAAAAATAATTAGTTCTTTATATTTTGCGATCATTATTTGATAAATACTGAAATTTTTATTAAAATTGCTTAATTTTCTGATTTTTGGTGAATTTTTAAGTAAAGGGAGGGGTCAAAATGTTTATACATTTTGAGCGTCGGCATTCACTTTGCCCGTACCTACCATATTTCGATGAATATTTGATAGGAAAGCGACCACATGTGGTTAATTTAAATTAAATTTCAATCACATGGTTACGTTATCAATAATCACGTGATTAAACCCATTGAAAATTTACCGATATTGTAAACACATTCTGTTTACATTAAGCTAGACCACGGCCTGTAGTGGTGAGAACAAAGGATCCTTTTAGTGATGTCACGTGACGGCAGGCGGTGATAAATAATTGTCCCCAAATAAAAAAAATGGCCCATCGGTATAAAGAAAACCACGCATTTATTAAAGAAAAATTAAGGATAATGTTATAATTAAAAAGATATATATATAAACACGCATGGGTGCAGTAAACATATACCAAAATGTCGAAGCCAACTCCCAGTATTTCGTCGTGTATCTGAAAACACGCTATGCGATATACAAATAACTGTATGTGATGTTGCTCAGCTAATCAAAAAACCCGTATTCCAATAAAGCAACTGGCCCTGATGGTATTTCAATTCGAATGCTTAAAAAGCTTGAACCAGAACTAGCTCCCATACTTACAAAGTTATTTAAGCGTTGTCTTAAGGAGAAATGCTTCCCATCACCTTGGAAAACCTCATCAGTATGACCTTTATATAAGAATTCAGGGGTATCGCTTATCTCCCTCTCACTACTGACCAATAAGGTTCCTGTGCATCATGAGTAAACTGCTGGAATCTGTGTTAAATAGAGACATAGTCAACCATATCAGCAAAAACAACCTTCTTAGTGACGTGCAATATAGTTTCCTTTCTGCTAGATCCATAGCAGACGTGCTTACAGCTATATCTCATAGCATTAGCGAATCTTTCGACGGAGGCTTTCTCTCTAGGGCAATTGCTATTGACATATCAAAGATAAGGTATGGCATAAAGGTCTACTTCACAATATCTCCAGCTATGGTATGGCTGGAAATGTCTTCTCAATTTTTATATCATTTCTCTCTGATAGATTCATAAGAATTGTGGTTGATGGGCAGAAATTAGAAGCTCTCAGTATTAATGCTGAAGTCCCTCAGGGATCCATCCTGATCCCAACTCTCTTCCTAATCTACATTAATCACATCATTCGTAGACATTTATGCTGACGACACTACTATCTATGGTATCACATGAAAGACCGTAAACGACTAAGTTCTCCCTGATTCTCTCTCCTCTGATTTCGATCACGTGGTCCAATGGATAAGGCGGTGGCTGGTTACTTTAAATGTATCAGAAAGCAAGCTTCTATCTTTACACCATCAACGCTCTGATTCCAATCTGGAATCGGTTGAAATTAATGGCTCTCATTTGTGAAGGCTTCATGTTTTGACAAGCTTCTGGGCTTGACCTTTACTCCTGACTTGAAATGGAACACGTGTATCGCCTGTTGCCAAGATCACTGGAAAACTGGTGAGATCTTTCTACCGCTCCAGTAGATATCTCACTCCTGATGCAATTCTCTACCTTCATAAAAGCCACGTACGGCCAACGATGGAGTGCTGTTGCCACATCCGGGTAGCAAATGCTAGAAACAGCTTATCCTGCCTTGACAGAGTTCAAAATAGACTTTGTAGCTTAGTGGGGGATGCCCTTTTCTATTCTCTGCAACCTCTTTCTCGAGCCTGTCTCTGCTTTATCGTTTTTTTTTCATGGCAAGTGCTCAGCTGAGCTTCAATCTATGGTTCCTGCTCGCTAAACTTTTGCGAAAAACACTCGTCTAGTCAAAACCAGTATCGATAATTTCCCACACTTTATCTGTGCCTAAACCTAAATGTAGATTCTATGAACAAAGCTTCGTTCTTAGAACTGCACGCCGGTAGACCTCTTCTGATTGGCTGCTTTCCAGTAGGCTACAATTTGATTGTCTTCAAGTTCAACCTAAACAAGTACTTGATGGACCGTCCCCCTAAGTAATCCAATTTACATAATTCCCACTACTTATGTTTACTACGGTATAATCACATTGACTAAAGTATACCCATTAGTCTTTAACCTCGAGTAGCTTGATAAATGGTGATTCCTGTGTAAAAAAAAGAAATATTGGGACGAATCGGGTATCGGAAAAATCGGAACATTTTTGGTATCAAAATCGGTATCGACATCGGCATCGGAAAGATTTTGTCTAATACCGATGCCAAAAAGATTCTTTTATATGTGTTGTTTTTTAAACTTAATTTTCCATGGCTGGATGCTAGTAATAAAATCATGACTGTTTAGTAATTTTAAACAACCAGTAAAACTAAAATTTATATATTCCGGCATAAATATTATATTTTTAATGTTTGAAAAAATATATGCACGTATTACATAGGGTTTTATTTATAGCAATCCGAAAAAAAAAAACATAGTAAATATTTAGATGTTTTAAAGGAATCGGAATTGGAATCGGTAATTGCATATCAATCAGAAATTTAGATCAGAATGGATAATTGTAGCGGACTCAGGAAAAATATTGGAATTGTCATATATATATATATATATATGTATATATATATATATATATATATAATGTATATATCTTCTATAATATAAAGGTGTGTGTGTGTGGTCACGAATAGGCTTCTATATGGTTGACTATTTTAAAAAACTGATTACATATAATGATAGAAGATGTGTCGAGACACAGGAATGGATATGTTTGATCTGGCAGAGCGGTGATTCATTAAAATTGTGGGGTGTGCGTTCGCGCCTGGTCCACAAAGTATGGGAATAAAAAATGTTAAAATTAAAAAAAAAATCGTGTACACGTGTTTTTGATATAGATGTACATAATACTTTGATAAGTATGTTTTAACTTTAATAGGGATGGTATAATAAAATTGTGGAGTCTGCATTCGCGCCTGGCCACCATGGAATGGAAATAGGCACAAACTTTATTAAAGACTTTTCATATCTATCTGCGTAAGTATACTTTGATAATTATGTTTCAGTTTGAAGAAATATGGTATAATAAAATTATGGGGTGTTCGTTCGCACCTGACATTCATAGAATCGAAATATGTCACAAAGTTCAACAAGGTTTTTTAATATAGATCCACAGAATATTGTCATAAGTGTTTCAGGGTGAACAGGTATGGTATAATCAATTATGGGGTTTATCTATTTTATTTTTACTTTCATCATATTTTGCTTTGGTTTTGATACCCCCAAATTCGAATCTATCTATTTACAACCCTTCCTTTTCATAACCTATAATACTTTCATAAATAAGAGTCCATTTTCTGTAGGCTGTTTTTGAACCCAGTCAACGACGGGTACTTTTGCTAGTATATATATATATATATATATATATATATATATATATATATATGTATATATATATATATATATATATATATTTAAAACAAAAATCTTGCAGTTGAAAAATTATTTTTCAAATTTTGCTGTTGAAAAAATATATGTGTGTGTGTGTGTTGGTGTGTTGCAAATCTGAATTTAGATTTGTTGTCTGAAGCAACTATTAATTTTAATTTTCATTTGCAGAAATAAACCTAATTTTTTAAGATGAATGTATTGTCTGTATTTGTATTATTTAACTTTGTCTTGCTTAATTGGTACGCGAAACATGGCTCACAGACGCCCAGTTTTATTCCTAATTCCGGGAAATTCAGTTGCCCCACAGGAATTTAGCTAGACAATCGATGTTCTCGCTACAAAGAAATTGTAAATATAATAACTCATATGATGGTGAGGGAAGCGCAATGTAAGAACATTTTTTTTTAATGTTGACGTGAATTCTTCTCCATGTGGAATACTTGATAAGGATACATGCATTTATGTTACCATTGAATAACAAGAAAGAAAATGAAAGAAAAGCAGTCGGTATTTTAATCACTCACGATCTTCCTCTTGTCAACCAACAATGGTGAATTTGTCACTGAATTATTCAATTTGCTACCAAAGAAATGTCTCACTGTTTATCACATCAGTGAGATTAGAGATTTGCTGTCTGCATAACTCGAAATATTTCTGATGATCTCTCTTCGTTTGCTGCCCCTTTCATTCGAACCTTTCTCAATAAAGGCTCATCATAATCACAATATCATGTTGGTTTACTTGGTTGAAATTGAGTTGACAGTAACCTCATTCAAATCTTTACTGTCCCAATATATGATATCAAGACTGTCTTGAATTTTTTTTTAATGTTATTCGCAAGTTAAACAAAACGATAAACCAAAAATATGCCTTTGGTTGATAACGATGCTTCATGGTTTTATTTATTTCAAGATTTTATTTCTGTTTCTCTGAGTTCATCATTCAATTTTGTTTTTATTGAATTTCCGATTATAAATGATTAGTTTATGGCATCGTCATATCCTCGAACATTTAAAGTTTTCAACATTAAAATAGTTGACTTTTGGTGATTCCGGTTGACATTTCCTCAAGCGACATATAAACCGTACTATATGCTAGCGACACATGGAAAGTTAATGTTAAGATTTCTCAATCTAAATATGCTATCAAATCAGGATGTCTCGAGATATCGGGTTCCTGACTTAAAAACATGAAATATCGATGCTATTGTTTTTTTCTTTTTAGTTTTTTTTTTCATTTCTATCTGCAAAACTCAATCATGTATTGAACATCCAAAAACAAAAACAACACTTTTTCTCTAAAAACAACCAACTAAACACAATGAATACATATATAAAGAAATAAACAATTTGAAGCTTAAAATTTTATACAAAAATAGCTGAACCCTAAACGAGTTGATATACGATGAGACAAACAAAAAATATAATAAAAATAAATAAATGTTTGAAGATATAAACAATTTGAAGCATAAAATTTTATACCAAAATAGCTGAACCCTAAAAGAGTTGATATACCATGAGACAAACTAAAATATGATAAAAATAAATAAATGTTTGAAGATATAAACAATTTGAAGAATAAAATTGTGATTCCTAATATTACTGGACTCGGTATTATACAATCCGAAAACGGTTGATATGTTGTAAAACACAAAAAAACCCAAAATACTATGATAATATTAACAACTTGAAGCATAAAACCTTTTTCCTCAATATAAATAACCCGAAAAACAATGATATACAATCAAATCAAACCAAACTTAAAAGCATGACATGTTTCCAAAAGTAACTTGAAAACTATATCAAGATGATAACCTACTAAGACAGAACTAGAAAAACTTTGCGATGGGCTGGCTCGGGACTCTTGCAGGAAACAGTTACTACACGGTGGATAAGTCTGACCGGTAATATTTTCCAAGTAAAATCTACACGACGTGTTAACACGGTTATGATTTGGTTGTCTGAAAATGGAAGAAAAAGTTGTTTCAAAACTTACGTGACGGAATCTCTTATGGACGGCGTTCGTTTAGTACGTGTTCAAGGTGACTTATGCATAATCTGGTCAATAGAGAGAGGTGCTCAGGACAGGTGACATTGGAGAAGATTTGCTGATTTGTGTTCAACTTTGAACAGGAAAACATCAGTCTAATTCAAGGGACATAGACATTGAGATTCTGACATCATCATAGCAATCAAATCAACGATGTTTTAATGTACGTAATCATAGTCTTAAAAAGAAAACTAAAATGCTTGGTGGATAGTTCTATGGAGAGTAAATGAGAAATGTATACAGGAGTAAAAGCAACAATTAAAAACTTTGTCCCAATAAACGGAAAAATGTGTAAAATTATTCTAAATTGTGAAAAATGTATGCATTAAACACAAGGCAACATCTTAAATCGACTTGTCGCGTATTTTTTTATCAGGCAACATGCTATGGACAATCCAGTCTGTCCACTGTCGAGCATGCAAATGAGCAATATAGTTTGTCTTAATTCTGGATCACATATTTCTAAACAATTTTTCAGGGAATCTTGTGTATGAGACTTGTAGATTACTTTTTTACCAAGCCTAGAAACAAATTTTCCCAAGAAAATCGGATTAGTTTGCTTCCTACATTTTTTATCAGTTTAAATATATCAAGATTGGCATTTGTGCATTAGGTAAAGTATTTTTTTATTGTAAATGTATAATAACTAAAATTATTATTGATTTTATAAATAATTGGTTTTAAGCTGCGATCAAAACAAGCTATATATGCCGGTGTGACCTTGCAACGTGACCTTACACGACCTTGAACCTCTGATCGCGGCCCAGTTATGATCTGCACCCTGGTCGGTACAGTTATAATATGTCGACTGGGCAACCAGGTCTGCCAACCGTTAGTACGTCGCGTCACCCAGTGAGTTCTTTGTTAAGGCGTTGGGGATTCTTCTCGGATGCTCGGTCCTCAAGGCCTGTTCGCCATGAATCGTCTAGTTATTCTGGGTGTTCGTTGACGGATACGGTGTCACAAATGGCAAATAAAGAAATATCCACATATAGGGATCAACGCACATCAGCAACAAAACTCCGGAGGTTGGTTAATATAATATATATTTCGGAAATTCATAAAAGAAGTATTTACAGCATATACATATAGTTGACAATTAATTCAAGCAAGCAGTTAGTTCTACAACTGAGCTTCTGTTGTTGAAATACCTGGTCGGTATCGCGAACTTTGCGTAATTCTCGTTAAGTGATCGACACGTTATAAGCGTTGAGTTATCAGGCAACAAGCGAGGGGGAGAGAGAGGAGAGGTGATTCTGTCGAGACAGAACAACTTGACTTAGCTCTCCTTGACTCTGATTCCGGATTCTCTCTTTCTTAATCTCTGATTTTTCATTTCTTTTATAATACAACTATGGAATGATGACGACACCTATGTGCGTCATCGACCAATCGAATTGCTTGATTATAATTCAACGGGGCCTTTTCTCATTGGTTGATCATACTTCGACAGGGCCCTTTTTCATTGGTCCATTTCCAAAATTGGATTGACTCCTCCTTTAATTAACGCCCAACTTACACGTTATATTATTTAACTCCTCCCTGGCTTACTAATGGAATTTTTTCATATCCAGGAAAATTATTTTTCCTTTGACTTAAAGTAAATCACGCGATTTTATTTGTTTTAAAATTATCTATTGATCTCATTTTTCGCTTTGATAATTCAAAGGAATTTTAGTTTATCTTTGAATTAAGTTCTGGTTGTCGGCCATTCCATTATATCAGACATTTTGATTACGTCAAAAGACCAAGAATGCATTTGTCGCTTTGAACTTATCGGACAACACATTTTCCCATCCGAGCAAAAATATTTCATAACTTCAATTTTCGTTCGACCTGATTCACCAAATGACAATTCTCGATACGTTATATTATTGTTTTGAAATTTCGGACAATTCATTTTTTTCCTATTCTTTGTTCTAAAGCATAATGCCGAGTCACTGCGTGTGTTTCGCTCAGATCAAAAACAACCCGACTTTTTCAACTTGTCAAACTTACAGATCAACCTTGGCTCATAGTTTTGCCAATTGCGGGTGTGAAATCCCCAACCCTCCGGCTCCTGCAAAACTATGATTTCGGCCATTTCAGATCAAACGCCTGTGTATTTTGGCTAAAATATTTTATGCATTCATTTTCGCTTTTGAAGATTTTGTGATTTAACCTCTCGCTACAAAGGCACTTCTGCCGCCGCCATCTCAACAACAGACTTAGCTCAGAATTTATTGACAAAAAAAAATTAATAATTTTTATTCCTTCAACACCCGATCATCGTCCGGGAACAAAAAATTACTTTTAACCAAAAGAAACATCACATCAACCCTACAGGTCTGATGCGGCCTCTCTTTAGTGTTACACCGGTCCGTCACAGTTGCTAACAAAGAGCAATGTTTCATATTAGCATATTTTGATCTGAACAAAGAAAAGCATAAAAAATCATAAAAAAGAAAAAAAATATTAAACAAATTGTTTACTATCAGTTGTTTTTATTTAAAAATACATATTTTGTCATGAAACTTACCTCACAACGAGTGATTTTTATTGAATTTTATAAATGTTTCGTGAAAAGTTGTCCACTATATCTTCAAGAATATGGTTATTATTTTTCAATTACCGTTTCATTGAATTAGCTTCGTACTGACAGAAATAATATATTTTTCGTTTAAAAAATCATCAACGCATGAAAAAAGATTAAATTTTTGTTCAGCACATTTCGGTGTTTTTTGTAAATCGCCAGGACAATTGCGATGATAGCATGAACTTTATACTGCATAAGTACGAAAAATCATTTCGTAGATTTTGATGTAATTTGAATCAGTTTGAAATCTTTATCTAATAGAGTGTATATCAATTGACATCGTGATTGATGGCCATGATGATGAGAAGGAGGAGGATGATGCTTTAACGGAAGCAGAGGAGAGAGAATATGAGGTAGGAGAAGAATAATAAAGATCATGTGAGAGTGTTGGCATAATATTTGTTTGAATAAGCGAATCGATAAGAAAATCGGGTAAACATGAACCAAAAGGAAGAACATCCTATGAGATTCCAAAATGAATAATGAAATAATAATGTTTTAATGCACGAACTGCAACGACACAAACACGATCTAAAACGTTATTATATAAGCAGTCATACATTAATGCTATATTGTGTTTCCCTTAACAGCTAGGCGACATTTATTTATATGTTGCAGCGTTAACCGTAGCTTAGATAATGTGTTGACAATTATTGCGTTTTTGTACTGCGACAAAGTCCACAATGACAATTAATATACAAAATGGTTTTGAACATATAAAATCATTAATATATCTATCTATGCTCCTATAAATTCGTTTTTCAAGCGTGTGTATTGATATATATATATATATATATATATATATATATATATATATATTTGTCTAGTAATATTCATGTAAAAACCCCTTTCTTCAATTTATTTATAAAGAAAATACAATTTTGTTATGTATGGGGCGTGGAATTGCATCTAATAGCAGAAGATCTAGCTAATTTGCATATTCTTTTAAACATTCATTTTAAGTAATTCCCTATTAGTTTCTTCGGTTTTCTTATGGGATGATCATATTTAGTTAACTATTACGTGTAATTATATTCATGCAGATATTCTACATTATTTATACTTGCATAATATTTCCGTAAAAAGTTTAGAGTAAACACAAAATTGTTTCCATATATATTTATGTATACGTATATATTTTTATTTAAAATTTTTTTCCTACCAAACCCCTCCTAAGGTTTTTGGTCTACACACATGAAACTTCATATATAAGGTATTTAAATCCATGCGAAACTTTATATTTGGGTTTTAGCCCGACCAAATCGGTTCAAAGGTTTGAAAATGTAAAAAAAAAAAAATGAAGTTTGCCAGTTGAAGGTCGAACGCCGCCATTTCGGTTTTCTTATGGGATGATCATCTTTAGTTACTGTAACATTGGTTAATGTTTTGATTAACTTTAACCTTGCAATAAATGTGTCTTCATGGCCCAGTCATTGGCGGCAGAGGCAGAAATAAGTCGTAAGTTGAAGCTTTTGGTTTCGATTTTCGGTGGTGGCGCACGAGTCTTTATTTTTTAAAAGCTTTTTATCATTCTATCCATCTATTATATCTATTATATATATAAAAGTGAATGTATCTTTGTGCGTATCTGTGTGTGTGTGTCTGTGTACACTTTCCCACGCAATAACTCTGTCAATTTTCAGTCTACAGACACGAAATTTGATATACAGGGTACTGAGATTTGGAAAAATCTCTGGGATCCATTTTCGGCCAGAATTTTGGCTGTTAAGGGGCAAAAGTTCAACGATTTGACCTTTGAGAACTATACCTAACTCCACCGACAATTTTGGGTCTAAACATTTGATATTTTAGATATAGGTCTCCTGGACATGGATCTAACTTAATAACTTGAGCTGAGCCGAAAACAATAAAGGTTAAGAGGTCATAATAGGGGTCAAATTTAAAAACATTGACTGTTTTTTTCTGCTAAACATACACCTCCAAATAGCCGGGCAACGCCGGGCTGAATGCTAGTATATATATATATATGTATATATATATATATTTATATATATATATATATATAAAAGTGAACGTGTCTATGTGTCTGTGTGCCTGTGTGTACAATTCTCTACGCGATAACTCTCTCAATTTTAAGTCTACAGACTCGAAATTTGATATACAGGGCACTGAGATTTGGAAAAATCTTTGAGATCGGTTTTCGGCCAGAAATTTGTCTGTTAATGGGTCAAAGTTCAATGATTTGACCTTTGAGGACTCTACCAAACTCCTTCGTTAATTTTGGGTCTAAACACTTGAAATATTAGATATAGGTTCCTTGGACATGGATCTAACTGAATAACTTGTTTTGAGCCCAAAACAATAAATGTTAAGGGGTCATAATAGGGGTCAAATTAAAAAAAAAATGACCTCTGCGGTCTCTACCAAATTATTATGACTGTTTCTGGTCTAAACATTTGAAATTTGACATAAAGGGTATTCAGAGATAGGGCAAGGTTTTTAATCGGTTTGGGTCTAAAATTATTAGTTACTAATATATAAATGTATGTATGTCCAGTTTGCGCCTAGAACTCATGGGCATTAGTCTCAGCATTCAAGGATTCTCATTATTGTAATTAGGTGTATCTTTCAACCATCCCTCTAATTTCAATCTCTCCCATTCTTTTTTCAAAGTTTTTCGGGATTATTACTAGTTCTTCTACTATTATATATGCTATCTTGACTTTATTCATCATTCATATCGTTTGGAGCATTCTGACCAGTTCCGGTTATTTGCCTCATTTCTCTGTCTCCTTGATCTCCACTCTGCGGTCTGCTGGAGCGGCGAAATCTACGATTTGACAGGACTTTTCCTTCTTGTAAACTATTGTGTCATTTGGTCTTCTTGCTTGGATGGGTTTATCTATTTGTACGTCCATGTCCCATGGGATTTTGTGATTTCTGATTTTAGTACTGTTTTCGGTTTGTGCTTGTACTATTTGTCTGAGTATTCAAGATTGAGTTGCCTGCATAATTTCTGGTATACTGACTTTCCTACTTGATCGTGTTTTCTCTTATAATCTTTCGGGACATTTGCTAACTATGGGGTTTAATGTTTCATCTCCTTGTCCACAGGCTATAAAAAGGCGACGGCAGCGTCGTTCAGAGAGTAACTGCCTCGATTTGGCCTTCGAGTTAATATAATCTTTGTATCTATTCATGTTTCAATAAAAGTTTTGTTTTAACATTTGGGTTTATTTTAAGTAGGGTAGCCCCTGAAATGAATGTGGTATTTTCATTACTGAGATGATTCTAGTTAGAGTAGGATAGATAATTTTAAGTATTTGTGACCACAGATAACTAACGACATCCATCATTCCCATACGTTTGATTGGCCTTGTTCAATTTGTATTTTTTATATTTTGCGCAAACCAATATTTCAAAGAGTAGTATCTGCTCTAGTGCAACACTTAGTTTGTCCTTATTCAATATAGAAGAAACCCTTATGTACTAAAGCAAATATTATTTGTGCACTCATCTAGAGTGTCCCTTTTTGGGTAGCTGGATATCCTTAGCAATAAAGCTGACCTTGTTTCAAATTTTGCTCTCGTGGGGAAACAATTAAATAGCAGTAACTGCTGAGGTTGCTCAGGTAGTGTGTCGGTTCGTATTGACGGAATTGTTCGCATCGAGTCGGGTTACGTTTGTTGTTCGGTTGACTTGATGGTTATCGCAGTCCTACTGCCGCGTGCGATAACAATATTTTTAGGGGGGGGAGGGTCTCGTCTCTTTTACCCCGTGAAGCCACACTACCTCTTTGGTTCTAGTTAAATTACTGAAACGAGGTTCATCCGATTGGTTCACCTTATTCATGCACTATATATCAGTTGCATATGCTAATCTCTTTCTTTTTAGTTATTTTAATATTGTGTTTAAATTATTGTCCTCTGTTTAAATTATTTTGTAGACGTTTCCCAGTATTATCTACCTTACGGATATTTTGTTTCGTTAGAGTTGTTTCTGTTGTTGGCCATATTGTGTAATTGTTTGTTTGTTTGTTTGTTTTTTGTTCTTTTTTTCTTGTAATTTCTTTGTGTGGCTAAATTCTAAATTGTTAATTTTTTAAAAGATATATGTTTTAAATTAACCATAAGAGCAAGTAAGCGATTGTCAGTTTTATGAACTACAAAATATCCAGAGAGAATGTTTCAGTACCAAAATGCCTTGATGTTCAAGTTAATCAAAGATTCCGTATGTTTTAAAGCTTAGTACTAGTATGAAAATATATTCATGGCAAGTAAGCCACTCAGAACGGTTTATGTTTCATTCCTGTGGTAAATCATTTATCTAATTGCGTGGACATTTTACAATAGAGTGAAAAACACAATTTAAAAAAAAAAATTTTTTAATTACATTTTTACCCCAAACAAGAGATATTGCCACTTTGTTGTAGGGGGCTACTATCAGGGACATAGGCATCAGGGCAGCAAGATATTGGTTCACGTTGCACATGAACTTCTGCATGTCAGTACAGTTGGGAAAGCAGGGACCCGGCAAGGAATTTCAAAGTTTAGCTGTCCTGGAGAAGAAACTACTGGAGTAGAAGGTTCTCTTACATCTAGGGATCTCAACTGTGAAGGGATGGGATTTAGCTGCTTGTCGGGTTTGTCGCGGGTATTTACGTCGCGGGGGCACAAGTGCTTGCAATTCGTCAGAGCATTCACCGTTAAAGTACTTGTAGAAAAGGCAGAAGGATGCAACATTTCGTCGATGAGACAGGGGCTGAAGTTTAGATGACAGTTCAGGACCTATCAGATTGGTGACTCTCTTTTGAACCTTGTCTAGGAGCACCATCCCACATATGACAACAATACTCCATACATTAACAATTGAAACATGTTAACAATTAATGTCGTAGGTTTTTCAATTTGTTAAAGTTCTCCCCAAGTAAAAACGTCGGATTTGTTTCAGTACACACATACGAACTGCGTTGGTAATTTCCGGCTTTATATAAGGATCGATTGCTTTTTTTTATCATATATATAACCGCGTTGTATAATTCGTTCGCTTCTCAATAACAATTTTATTACCATCAATGTTCCGATATTACACGTTTACTTCTATATATTTAATCAGCAATGATTGACGTTTCGGATTTCATAAACAAAACAAATTCTTTTTTTTTCACACTTCATTCCTAATTAATATAGAATTGATTTGCAGTCATATTTTATATGCTGACATATTGGGGTTAGACGTGTGTGTCTTTGTATGTGGAAATATTGTCTAATTACAATAAATATTGTCTTCAACGAATATAAAATGCTAAATTTTAGGACATACATTCTTGAACAAAGTTAATTTATATTTATGACAATATATATATATATATATATATATATATATATATATATATATATTCATCTACAAACAGACTGTTTAGCTGTGCATCAGCTCTTCAGTGCGGCTAAAATACCAACTACCTCAAGCCAGGATTGTATGCAAAATTACATTGATTAAAAATCATTAGTTAACATACCAAGTCAGAAAATATATTTTATTTACACTCATGATATTTTATTCATATTTATTAGGCCTGTTTCGTTGAATAGCGGTAGCACATCAAACAACTCATCAGAGACACATATATATTCCTCAAAAAACAATTTGTAAATTTTGTATTTTCGTTGGAATAAAAGAGCATTTAGTAAGAAAAAGATGTTGATAATAGAAAATGGAGATATTTAAAGTCGCAGAAAAAATAAAAAAAAATAAGTTAATATTGCGGTGTTTATAGGCACGCAAACTCCAAAAAAATACTGAACTCCAAGCACACGTAGGGGATCCATCTTATTTGATTATCGAAAAATATTTTTGCTAGATTTCCAAGATTTCGTATTTAGATTCAAATTAATAACATGAAGTCAAAACAAAATTCTATTAGATATTATTTCTAAGAATATTATAATAAGAAATAGCCTAAAATTTAATTATATTCATTGTATGATCGGAACTTCTCAAAACATCATTTACGATATTAAAATTATCTACAAAATAAATTAGCTGCTAACAAAACATGTTTTCGCATACGTAAATAACTATTTCTATTTCTATTAAGGAGATTTTTTTTAATTTTCGTATTTTTAATGTTCTTAAATATTTATTGTTATCTACTAGCACAGGGCAAAAAAATCATAAATATCAATTTTAAAAATTCACGCTAAAATTGTTTATCAAATTTTAACACTTATCAAGTTCAATAACTTTTCTCTATAAGAACATATCGGAAATAATTAAATTACAACATAGTCATAAATATTAAACAACATTTCCTTTTAGAATTAACTCAAAATAACAGAAGTTTATACTAATTATAGATTAGAATTATAATCTAATCAATTTAATTTTTCCTTTAATGTTTTTCTACTATAAGGTATATAGCTAATATATAATTAATCTATTCGGTATCAAAGAAACAGAATTTGCACATCATCAAATTCGTAGGAGCTCAATATTTATACAAACTTCAGTTTAAGGTTACCAAAAGAAATATATTTGAAACAAATAGGATTAACTTTAGTGCAATTTTCTGAAAATACTAAACCATAAGTATCATGTATGCTCCCATTGGGAATCTTACAATAAACATAGTAATTATATGTGTTATAAATAAGCAAACATATACCTCATTTTATGTAAACAATTTTGTATAATTCCTTGTTTTTATGAAGTAAATTCTCATTTTATGTTACTATATGGAAACATTCTAAAATGCATCAATTATATTTCCTTTTTATTAACTTTGTCTAATATCATGATAATTGTTTTAACGTATTTAGTTAAAGTAGAAGCTTTATTCGATCTAAGATTTTAACTTAATTTTTAAACAGCACAAATGTTTATTGTATTTTTCCTTACACGTAGAGCTAGTAGATCCGATATTACTTTTAGAAGTACTTTCAGTGATTACGTTACATTATTATTGTTGGTATAATTCTTATAACGGTAACTGTTCAGTTTGCTGATGCTTGAAAATTGTTAGGGTTGTGTTTTGGAAATATGTCACTTTTATTCTGCAACTCAAAATACTTTACTTTTCCGTATATATATATATATATATATATATATATATATATATATATATATATATATATATATATATATATATATATATATAATTAATAGGCCGATTCCAAAACTTTTCCTGTTGTAAGTTTCCGATTCCGATACAAGTACCAATTTCGATTCCGATTCGTTTAAAATTTCTTAATATTCAATTAGAGTTTTGTTGCTCCAAAAAATGTTTAATTTCTGTAAAACCCCGTGTAATATCTGTCTAAATATTTTTCACATATTTTCCTTGCAATTGATAAAGATGTGAGGCATATAATCGACGATTTGTACGCACAAGAAGAAGACGGTGTAGAAGGAGAATAGTTTACAAAATCCTTCTTCCCTATTAAAATAATTTCCTAGAAAACCATTCTTAACATGAGTATTTCGGCATGTGTGAATTATTCTGTGACTTCTCTATGTCAATGAATGTTCATATTCTTTATCCTAATTATTAAATTTGATCGTTTTTTTTATTCATTTGCTTTACTGTAAAATGAAAAACGTAATACAAAGGTACTACTACTATGGCAAATAGTCGAGACGGGTCAAGGAGAATGGAAAAACCGAGGAGAGAGCGCTGAGCAGACCTCCGCTGGACAAGTGCAAAGAGAACTGGGCCCATGGGAAGGTTTATTGCCACTCAAATCACAGTGGAGACCGCCGCCAGCGAGAAATCAATGATAAGCGGCTATTACGATAACACAAATTGTTTTGCAAATGTTATCGAAAGAGGTGGAGACTACTGGAAAATCTGGGGAGACTTGTTGTCACTCAGTTTCCAGGGAGCGCCACAGGTTGTTTTCAATGAGAGATCTTTGATGACCTGGGTGAAAGCTCCTTGTGAGCCAATAATAATAGCAAATGTGAAGATTAAGATATTTAGTTAGCATAACTCTCCCCTCAAAAAATGACATTATATGGCTTCATTTAGTCTTAACAGACTATAGATATTCACGGTAAGGGTGCGTGGAATTTTTGCGGCAGGAGGTGCGGAATCTCCAACCACACCTCTCCTGCGTCGACATTGTTAAATACCAGTGGCAAAGTTTAGTGTGTACAGGACGACTGGAAACAATGCCGAGATAAGCAGAAAGTACATACAGCGCATAGAAGTTCCAAATGGTCACCCATCTAATACTAACTAGGCTTTACACTACTTAACTTCGGTGATCTGACGAGAACCGGTGCAGCAACGTGATTATTCTACTTATTTAGGAGATTGTGGTGAAATTTTTTAGGTGATTTTTAGGTGATTACGTTGAAAACCTTGAATAAATTATCGCGACTTGTTTTCCTTTTTTCGCCAATTCGCAATTATAACTTTTTGTTGTGAAAGAAATAGTTATAATCAACCAGAAAATATAAAAAAAAATATGATTGTTCATTTTTAACGACCTGAACGACCTTTAAATGACAAAAATATATAATAAATATATAAAGCAACAAATTTCAGTTTTGCATACACAGTTAATGGAAAATAATTATCCTTTCGAATCAGACAGTGTTTTAAGGATGTATTCAATTTTGTTTATTTTAAAATATTGGTCATGTCATGTTCATGAAAAAAAAATTAGTATAAAATATGTTATTGCGAATAATCACAAAAAACACGACTTTCTCCATAGTATTAACTCTAAGTCTTGGCGGTAATGCAAAAAATAAAGCGATTACGAGTGGTTTTTATGATATTATCGGTCAGACTAAAGATTAGAGGTAAAAAAAAATTAGTTAACTTCCCTAAAAGTTGGAATGACCCGGGAAAAGAGAATCATTTTAAGCTAAATATATATGTGCAACTCAAACCACTTTTAATACTGCAATAATTATCTATTTTCTTTTTCAGTGTGTTCACACATAATCGCCTAAAAAGTAGAATCTCAATAAGGAGGTGATTGTAAAAGTAGATATAATTTCTGTTTTCTAATTTTATAAATTTCTAAACGTTTATAATTTACTTATTTTTGTATTTTATCTAAGGTTTAATAACATTTTTATGAGATTTTTGTCTGTGTTTTTCACTCGCAAAAAAATGAAATAAAACATAGGATCAGTTTAAAGATGAACACTACAGACAACACGAGAAAAGGTTCTTGCCAGAGAAATCTATATATATAAAAGCGAAAATGTGTGTATGTATGTTTGTATGTATGTATGTATGTATGTATGTGTGTTTGTGTGTTCGCTAAAAACTTTCGACAGACACGACGAAAATTCACAAACTCGGTATCATATTGAAGCTCCATTCTTCGCTCGAAAATTGGCCAAAAACGTTAATTTTTTCACCCTGAAATCGACAATAGCCGACAGGGAGGGGGTCAACAAAAACGGTCCTCTCGTGACGACGACCAGTTCTACGCATGCGTCAGATGACGTCATGACCTGATTTACTTTAAATAGTTGAAAAACTGAATAAATTTCAAGTACGTCGCGTTAGCTCGTTTGGTAAGCGCGTTGGTTTGTCATCTAAACGTTTCGGGTTCGAAGCGTGGAGTGAAATGTCTTCTTTTATTTTCGATTTTTTAAATTTAAATATTGAACCAATGTTATTTAAGCTATTTTTCACGTAACCATCGTTTTTCTGTTTTTTTTTACTTCGCTTATCAACCCCCAACCCCCCCCCCAAACACCCGGGTACCCACCGATTTTTTTAATTTTAATATCGAAACAGGCTTATTTAAGCCATTTTTCACGTGTTCGTTTTTCTGTTTTTTTTGTTGTTTTTTCGATTTTTACATTTAACATCGTTCGTTTGCCTAACGTTAGTTTTTTTGTGTTTTTTTCGATGTTTTGATTACCCCCCTCGCTTAAGTTTTAACGTGGTTTTCTTTTTTTACTTCGCTTATAACATACAAACATGGTCATTGACCTCATTTGCTGAATGGCTATTGCTTTACGATTTCCGTGCGCGCACCTGTCAATTTGGTTCTTACTTACTTACTAATAGATAAAATACAAAAATAAGTAAATAATAATAAAGAACGCAAGAGAGTTGTATGCTCAGTCCGTCAAGTCCAAAGTAGCTGAGCAGCGGCTTGGTTCACACCAGTTTTGGCAAATTGCAAACAGAATCCTGAATAGAAGCGTGTGCTCTATCCCAACTATCATCAATGGACCTGAGTTAATATCGTCAGCATCAGACAAAGCCAAACTCTTTGCCAAGAACTTTGCAGCCACTTCTACCCTTTGCCACCAAGACCGCCAACCCCCAATATTTCCTCCTGTATCAGAAAACACACTATGTGATATACATATATCTGTATGTGATGTTGCCAAGCTAATCAAAAACCTTGATTCCAGTAAAGCAACCGGCCCTGACGGTATTTCAATTATAGTACTCAAAAAACCTCAACCAGAACTAACGCCCATACTTACAAAACTGTTTAAACGTTGTCTTAAGGAGAATTGCTTCTCATCACCCTGGAAAATCTCATCAGTATGCCCTGTATTTAAGAATTCAGGTGATCGTTCATCCCCCTCGCAGTACAGGCCAATAAGTCTCCTGTGCGTCATGAATAAGTTGCTGGAATCTGTGTTAAATAGAGAAGTAATCAACCATCTCAGCGAAAATAACCTTCTTAGTGACACACAATATGGTTTTCGTTCTACTAGATCTACAGCAGATGTGCTTACAGTTATATCTCATAGGATTAGCGAATCTCTCGACAGAGGCAACCTTTCTAGGGCAATTGCTCTTGACATATCAAAGGCCTTTGATAAGGTATGGCATAAAGGTTTACTTCACAAGATCTCCAGCTATAGTATAGCTGGAAATGTCTTCTCAATTATTAAATCATTTCTCTCTGATAGGTTCATAAGAGTAGTAGTTGATGGGCAAAAATCAGAAGCTCACAGTATAAATGCTGGAGTTCCTCAGGGGTCCATCCTGGGCCCAACTCTCTTCCTGATCTACATTAATGATCTTCCATATCACATCCTTACATCATTCGTAGACAGTTTTGCTGATGATACTACCATCTATGGTAACACATCTAAGACAGTAAACGACCAAGTTCTCTCTGATTCTCTCTCCTCTGATCTTGATCACGTCAATGGGGAAAGGAGTGGCTGGTTACTTTTAATGCATCTAAAACCAAGCTTCTATCTTTACATCATCAACGTTCTGATCCCCATCTGGCGTCAATTAAAATGAATGGCTCTCGTCTTGGGGAGGCCTCAAGTTTTTACAGGCTTCTGGGCTTGACCTTTACTCCTGATCTTAAATGGAATACGTACATCAAATCTGTTGCCAATGCCGCTGGAAAAATGGTGGGATCCTTCTATCGATCCAATAGATATCTCACTGCTGATACAACTCTATCTATATAAGAGCCAGATACGTCCAAGGATGGAATACTGTTGCCACATATGGGCAGGAGCTGCTAAAAAAGACTTGTCCTGCCTTGATAGAGTTAAAAATAGACTTCGTGGCCTGGTGAGAGATGTCCTTTTCTCTTCGCTGCAACCTCTATCTCATAGAAGAGATGTTGCGAGTTTGTCTCTGCTTTATCGTTATTTTCATGGAAAGTGTTCAACTGAGCTTCAATCTATGGTCCCTCCTCGCCAAACTTTCACAAAAAACACTAGGCTAGCTGAAAACATTATCAATAATTTTCCCCACTCTTTATCTGTACCTAAACCTAAACATAGATTCCATGATCAAAGCTTCTTTCTTAGAACTGCACGCCTGTGGAATTGTCTTCCGTTTTCCTGCTTTCCAGCTGTCTATAATATGGTTGTCTTCAAGTCCAACGTGAACAAGTTTCTGATGAGCCGTTCCACTTAAGTTAACAAATTTACCGAATTTCCATTACTATCGATTACTATATTATCCTTTTGACTACTCTACACTCTTTAACCCTTATCCTTGAATGGCCTATCGGCCTTGATAAGTGGTGACGCCTATGTAAAAAAAACAAAATAAACTTAAATAAATTCAAGCATATTTCAGTAACTCATTCTGTTTGGCCGATTTTATTTTCAAACTTCGCCTCAGGGCTTCGGGTTCGATCCTACCCCCCGGTTTCTTTTTTATTTAACAGCACACACACACCTCCAAACACCCAGGGTACGCCAGGTACACCCGCTAGTTAAAAAATAAAAATTGTTAGGAGCGGCTAAACCTTTTTAATTTAACTTTGCACTCGGAGGGGTATCGTATTGATTTTATCACATAAGTGCTAAAATAAGTCGATCGATCGCTTCCTCCGTTCAGTCTCAAAAGGCAAAGGATACCAATGTAGAGGCAGTTGCGCGTGTAATGGTGAGGTAAGGATCGCGCAATCCCTAACCACACCTCTCTTGAATCGATACTATTTGGGTTCAGTGGCAAGGAGAAGACCCGGACGACTGGAAACAATGCCGAGATAAGCAGAGAGCACATACAGCACCTGGAAGTCCCAAATTTTCATTAGTACTGACCAGGCTCAACGTTGCTTAACTTCGGTGATCGAGCGGGAACCGGTGTGTCAACGTGATTGGGCCGTATATCTATCTATATATCTATAAAAGTGAACGTGTGCGTGTGTGTCTGTGTGTGTGTCCGTCTGTGTAAATTTCCCTACGCAATAACTCTGTCAATTTTTAGTTTACAGACTAGAAATTTTGATATATAGGGTACTGAGCTTTGGGAAAATCTATGTGATCGATTTTCGTCCAGACATTTGGCTGTTAATGGGTCAAAATTCAATGATTTGACCTTTCGAAACTCTACCAAACTCCTCCGACAATTTGGGGTCTAAACATTTGTAAATTTTAGATATAGGTTCCTTGGACATGGATGTAACCTTATAACTCAATTTGAGCCCCAAACAATAAAAGTTAAGGGGTCATAATAGGGGTCAAAGTTTTTAAAAATTGACCTTTTTTTTCTATTTTGATTTTTTAATTTTTTTTTTTTTTTGAAAAGCATACACCTCAAAACATCCGGGCAAGGCCGGGCACCCATGCTAGTATATCTATAAAAGTACACGTGGCTGTGAGTTTGTCTGTGTACATTTCCCTACGCAATAACTTTGTAAATTTTAAATCTACGGACTCAAAATTTGATATACAGAGTACTGAGATTTGGGAAAATCTTTGTGAATCGTTTTCGGCCAGAAATTTGGCTGTTAAGGGGTCAAAGTTCAAGGATTTGACTTTGAGAACTCTACCAAACTCCTCCGTCAATTTTGGTTCTAAACACTTGAAATTTTATATATAGGTTCCTTGGACATGGATCTAACTTAATAACTTGATTTGAGCCCAAAAAAAATAATGTTAAGGGGTCATAATAGAGGTCAAAGTTAAAAAAATAAATTTACCCCTAAGTCCTCTACCTAATTACTCAGACAATTTCTGGTCTAAACATTTGAAATTTTACATAAAGGGTATTCAGAGATAGCGCAAGCTTTTTCATCGGTTTGGGTCGAAAATTTTTAGTTACCAATATATAAATGTATGTATGTATGTATGTATGTATGTATGTTTGCAGTTCTGCCTAAAACTTTCGATAGAGGCGACGGATTTTACCAAGATCAGTATCGTTTTGAAGTTCGACTTTCCATACGATAAATATCGAAAAATTGGCTAAAAACATTAACGTCTTCACCTTCAACTAGGCACTTTTCTACAGGGGGACTTTTTTCGCCGATATTTTTGAAAGTTATCCCTTCCTTTCGAATGTCTAGCCTTAATTACAAGGAAAAAAAATAAAAGAATCGTTTTCGAATCGGAAACGAGACTCAAATTTTCTCGATTCCGATACCCCCAAAATTTAATTTTTTTCCGAGTCCGATTATTTGTCCAACACTTATCTAATATATAAACGGCTATGTGTCTGCCTGTCTGTTGGTCTGTCGATCTATCTGTCGGTTTGTCTGTCTGCCTCTACATATTTTCAAAATCTATCACAACCGAAACTAAAATTGTTTTCGATACGTCAAAAATAGGTCAAAATTTAAAAAATCGTTAAACGTTTTGTACATTCATCGTACTTTATTTAAAATTTTTACTCGGTTTATGACCGTGTCACGCTTGTACAATGGTAACGTCGCCAGATTTGAATGCCTTGGTTTCGATTCTAACTGATAGTACCTACATACATTTTTTTTACTTTTGAAATCACAACTTTATAATAATATATACGAAATCTGGACAAATGAAAACATATTTAAGCGTATTTTACGCTCGTGCAAAGCCAGGCGTCCCTCTCTCTCTCTCTCTATCTATCTCTCTCAATCTCTCTCTATCTATCTCTCTCTCTCTCTCTCTCTATATATATATATATATATATATATATATATATATAATTCTTACGGTTCATAGATAGCCCTTACTGTGAAGAATGTTCTAATCTCTTCTAAGAAAAAATCATCATTTATTTTCAGTGTTGTGCGATATAGATTTTGGTAATGTTCGAAAACGTCTCTGGTATATTAAACAAAAAGTGTAACGACAAAACTAATTTTTAGATAATTGTATTAATTGCGTCATGTTGTCCATTTATTCTCAAAATAAATAGATCAACTTACATCGTAAAACCGCACACACACACACACACACACACACACACACACACACCCACACACACACACACACACACACACACACACACACACTGCAAAAAGGTTTAGTTGTATATCAATTTAAATGTCAGTGTGATGCTGACTATGTGGGTCGTACGTTTCAACGGCTGGGAGTCAGATTGGCACAGCATCTCCCTGCATGACAGCTCTGATTTACCGGGAGGAGAAAAACAATGACTACCTTGCATCTTTATTTCTTGTTTCTGCACTTATTTGCAGGCAAGTTAACGTTTTTTTTTTGTTTGTTTTTTTTTTTTTGTTGTTTTTTTTTTTTTGTCCCAGGTTCTGAAATATGGACGATATATCACGGGTTCTTCAATCATTTAATTCATCCCGTATAGTTTTATCATTTTTTCACTCCTCTCTTCGCCTCCATTTTTCAATTGTGTAATTGTTTTATTTTAATCGCTCCCGACGTGATCTCTTGACAAGGGTCGGACGAAAGGTACCTCGAGGTTCTTTTTATTTTAGTCGAATAGTTTTTTTACTATTGTTACATAGCTTTATCATTGAAGTTCTCACTAGGGTTATCATAGAGGGGCACCAAATCGGCGTTTGGTGTATAACATAAAAGGGGAGGACCATAATTGTATTTGTTGTCATGGAATGATTATTATTAGAATGAAAGGAGATTATGCGTGTCATAAAAGAATTCCGTGTGCGTATGATCGTCTTGTTTCATATGCGGTTGTGTGTGTTCATATCTAATTGTTCATATGCTTTTGTGTGTGTGTTACATGCACTTTCTTCGACATACCTTACTTCATGTGTCGTCAATGTTGATCCATCTGGAATTCATCTTCTCTTGGAGGGAGACTGGTACCTGTTAGACGAAGATTTATCACTCCAAGACGATGAATTGGTTTTATAGTTTTTTATTTACCTTCCAAATGTCGACACAGAATATGGAAGTGAATCTTGCTTGCTTTGAACACGTCAGCGTCCCCCACCCCCAGTGAAGGGGAGGGAACAGCTATTAAGCCGTCCGTCCTCTTCAAAGTCCAAATCCAGTCTCACAGATCTAGCCAACCTGACCACGTCACTCATACGTAATCTGGTCAGCTGACCCTCGGTTCTGGTAAACGTGTCTATACTCCACGTTTACTCTCCCCTCTCTCTCTCTCTCTCTCTCTCTCTCTCTCTCTCTCAATCCATTCTGTAACACTATTTTTAGTGTCTATTCTTTTCTCCCTGCATCGATATTCCCCCAAATTGACTCCACTTATCCTTTTGAAAACTGTAATATATATATATATATATATATATATATATATATATATATATATATATATATATATATATATATAAAGTTACATTTCTTATCTCTCCGTTGATGTATTAACCCGTTATCTAAACACTCGGATAGAATTATTTCATTTTGATCCAAAGGATGTACAACATTCTGGTGGAGTCTGTGTTCGCGATAAAATCGATTAAAAACAATGACCTTTTATTTTTTCATTTGATTCATAACGTGTAAATTATGTGAAATGCTATAATTTTAGCTTCATATTACACTGTACACCCCCCTGGGGGCAAAAGTTCCCGGGGTTTTTATCGATCTCTTGGAACGACCAGTGTGCTATTGTAATATTTTCAATTACGGATGACTGTAGACATCATTCATACATTCATATCGCCGCTGGAAACCTATGCGCTTGATCGACTGTAGATAAAACACGAATTCTTATGTTGTTATTGAGTCTTATTTATCCATTACGAATAAATAAAATGTTTATTGTTGCAATTCATTTCCCCAATACCTTTCTAGTTAGAATTCTTTCTAGATAGACATTTATGAATTTTTTAGATGAGGATTGGTCATTCGTATTATTTGGATTCATCGGACTACTGTTCTCATCTTCAGTGTGATTTTTCACAACGTTTCGGTCGATGTAATCTCCGACCTTCTTCACGTGCATCTTGACTCACTCGGTAATGTTTCTGTCGAACTCGGTAATTTCCACGGAATTTCGAGCGGAACCCTTTATTTACTTACGGGGGAAGCATGCTCTTGTTCTGTCAACAATGACTGAATAGAGGTCCTAAATAATTCTCAATTGTATTTTTTGGCCGACCACACTGAGGATTGAACCATAAACCTTCAGAAGAATATCACGTTTTAAAATTGATTTTTCCAAGTACTCTAACGACTGTGCTACGGATCTTTCAAGTTCGACAAGATACACCTGAAGGAGGTCGGAGGTTATATCACCCGAAACGTTGTGAAAATCACACTCAAGACGAGAACAGTAGTTGTAGAAAAACATCGGGTACATAATGGGGGAAACTGGATTCGAACTTGCTGCACCAAGGTTATTATTCCGTGTCTCAATCACTTAGCTACTGTCACCTCCCAGACGCCGGCATGGGTTTATGAGGTTTATTTGAAAAATGAGGTAGTCACATAAAAAATCAGAAAAGAGAGAAAGAGTAAAATATCTATACAAAAGCCAAATTCGTCCAAGGATGGGGTATTGTTATTATTATTACTGCTAACAACAGCGTATCATGCCTTGACAGAGTACAAAATAGACTTCGTAGCTTAGTGGGGGATGCCCTTTTCTCTTCTCTGCATCATCTCTCCAACAGAAGAGACACTGCGATCCTGTCTTTGTTTTATCGTTATTTCCATGGCAAGTGCTCGTTTGAGCTCCAATCTCTGCCCCCTCACCAATCTTTAACGAAAAGCAGCGGTCTAGCTGAAACCACTGTCAATAATTTTCCCCACTCTTTATCTGTGCCAAAATCAAAACGCAGATTCCATGAACAAATCTTCTTTCTAGAAGTGCACTCATGTGGAACTCTCTTGCGTTTGCCTGTTTTCCACCTGACTACAGCTTGGATGTCTTCAAGTCCAACATAAACAAATTCCTGATATTCGCTCCCTTAAGTAATCCAGTTTGTAAAATCTCCATTACTAACGATTACTACGATATTATCCCATTTATTGCTGTATCCGCAATAACCCTTATCCTAGAGTGGCCTCCAGGCCTTGATAAGTGGTGGCTCCCATGTAAAATAAAGGAGGGTAGACTGTTTTGTGGTGCCTAAACTTATTTGATGGCCGATTGCGATAGCGGACACATGCTACTTTAGGTTTCGATTTTAACCATCAATACGGCAAAAATTAGGTCATTTCGGTGGTCTTTTATCTGTCGGACTGAAACAATGAAATAGTCACATAAAACATCAGTCCCTAACGTGTGGAAAAGTTAAGATAGAGAGATAGAAAGGAGAAAACAGTTTCTTTCGTCGAGCCTAGACGTGCACCATTTATTTCAGTCATGGTAGCGGACACATGCTAGTTAAGGTTTCGATCTCAACACTCAGTACGGTAGGAACTGGGTCATTTCGAAATTTAATTATCTGTCGGACTGAAAAATATTTTCTGGGTAGTCCTAGACGATACATCATTCCAGGCTCCGCTTCCCTTGTTTAGAATGCAATAAAATGAATGCTTATTACCTGATGCCCCCGACAGTGGAATGCCGACAGGACTGCCCAGGCAATGTTTTATGAGGCCAATTTTAATTCGATCCACTCTCACCGAATCTATATTGTGTGTAGACGTGAAAACTAAATATTACAAAATAGTAAAAACCTCATTTTATGGACGGAACTGCAAATGGCATATTAAAAAAATCGTGGAAAGGTAAACAAGAAATATAAGTAAAACAAAAATGAAAAAAAAAACAAATGATATAATTCTAAGAAAATAAGAAAAAAAAAAAGAGAAAGAACAAAAATAAATAAAGAAAAATTAATGATAGCTAAGAAAGAAAAAAATGGAGAAAAAACTGGTAAAGGCATCTCGAGATAGACTAACACATTGAATGTTTGATATATGGCCTGACCTCTGCGATGTTTTCACACAAAACAAATGGATTAGGGAAATGGATATATTCTGGTTATTTTATCTTTGTGCAACGAAATGAAATAGGGTCAAAGTCGTTGGAAGGATATACGGTAAAAAGACTGGCGATGAGATTAATTTGAAATCCGGGGAAAGACGAATCCAAGAAGATTAAGCAGATTAGCAGACGAAACGCTGTCCGAGACGAACTTTTTAGTCACCTTAAATGACGAGTTGACATTGTTTTCTGGCGAGTCGAGCTTAGATTCCGTCTTTATTCTTTACTAGCTCGATACCCGGCGTTGTTAGGTCGTACAATACGCTTAAACATGGTATTTTAATGCATGCAGATTGCGTATGTATTATTGTAGAATCAATGATCTATTAAATATTATTTACTACAAAGAATAATTTGCCCGGAGGACTAATTCACAAAAAAATAGACTAATAAAATAAATGATAATGATAATGTTATTAATCAAATTCTGTCTGTGTTTGTTTACAATATAACGTCAGCTGATATTTGAGCTTGACGAAGAATGTAAACTCACTTCTGATTAATGTTTAGTTTTAAAATATGCAAACGAAGAAATGGTTTATGGCGAATTTAAATGGTACCTCTTCTTTTATCGTAAATATTATTGAATACATTGACAAGAAAAAAAAAATGAACATAAAATGATAGAGTACACCTAGGCTTGAACGCAGAATCTTTTGATCTGTAGTCGAATGCTCTACCACTGAACTATGTTTCCAGATGTCAACTAGACTCTATCTTCTAACAAGAAATTATTTGTTAAGGTTTTATTATCTCCCTTGCCAATGCAACCTAAAATATTCCTCTGTAAAAGTTCTTTTTACCTATAAAATATAAAGACTATTTTTACGATCGGATTTTTTCGATTTTCGATACTTATCGGACGAACTTCTGTATAAAACATATCTAAGATAACTATCAGCCATATAAATTACATTTGCGTGAAATTTGCAAAAGATAGGCTAAGCCGTTTTGGAACCTGTAAGGAAGAAACCCACACACACATAAAGTGATTTTAGAGATCATGAAAATGATTATTTAGATTTCGAATATTTTGAAAAGAACACTTTTCTGCCGGGATGAGGAGGGGAAGGCAGTCCAGTTACGTCATAAATTTACATTTTGTCGAACTGGTAATAAAACAAACGCAGTGGTATAAATAAAAAAAAATTATATTAATAAAAATGATACCGAATATATATATATATATATATATATATATATATATATATATATATATATATATATATATATATATATATAATGAGATGAATTAGATTACAGATTAATGAATCTTGTGGTTTCAAATATGTTGGAGACGCACCTCCATAGGATTAATGGATTATTTCATGACGTCACTTTCTTTGGTGACGTCACTTCCGGTATCGAGTACTGATGGCCAGAGTGAGATTGGCACGTGACCAAGCATGTCGGGTGCACAGCCCCAACCGTTGAGGAATGGTATTGTTCAACTCGCGTTCCCTATAATATATGTAAATACATGTTCGTTTCCTAAAAATCCTGTGTCCCTTTCGTTTATTACCATTTAACACCATAACAAAATAATTTTGGGGCGTAATATTTTCAGTCAAATAAAATTGCTCAATATACTAAATAGAAAAAAATAAAAATTGCAGTTTTTATATTTAAATTTCGTTCAGAAAAATATAATTTTCAGTACAAAACTCTATTGTTTGAACAAACTATACAATATTTAAAGTAATTTCCTTAATCCATGGATGTTTTTATGTAGATTCATACAGCACTTTTCATTACATTCAATTAGATACAGCTCTCTCTCTCTCTCTGCCTCTCTTTTTTTTTCTCTCTCTCTCTTCTACTCTCTCTCTCTCAATACTAGCGAACAAGTTCATGTATTTGCCGTCCACCACAGTACTTGGCTAGGTTTCTCTACTTACACAGACGCAGCTAGTAGCATAATGCATAGCTTCTCTGTATCTCATTCCCTATCACAGAGTTACATTTTTGAACCGTCTCCCAGATCGACAAGATCAACAAACCTCACCTCTAGATCTATTTCTAACCACAGTTCCTGATGATTGCGTAACAAATGCCCATAGCTTACTTGGGAATGCTAATCATTAGGGCCATGACAAGAAAATATTCTTATCATTGTTTTAACTTTCGAGTATACATCCGACACAGTTAGACACAGTTAATCAACCAAGAATCACACCACTCAATATAAAATCATATAAGATACCAACGGATACACACTCAAGAGTCAAAACAATGAAAACAGTATTCTGTTGTCCTAACCCTACTGATCACGATGTGATAATGGTAGAAATCACCCTTAACACTCGGCCCAAAGCTGTAGAGCCATTACTCAAACAAGGCACTATATGAAAGCTGTCTGTGAAGCCATCAGGAATCTCATCAGAGATGCCCTATGAGGAAAAATACTTTTCTCCTCCTGCAGAACAATGTGCAAGCGAGACCACCGAATGGTTCAAAGTAGCAATCGAAGCATATGTTTTCACATGGAAGTTCTATAGCAAACCCCACTCTTCCAATGGTTTACTTCTACTTATATAGCAGCCATTGCTCAAAGGCAGCATGCATACTGTAGGTTTATCCGACATAAGTCCAGTAGAAACAGACAAAATTTTATAGAAGCTAGAAGTAATTGCAAGAAAAAAATATCGACAGCTAAGAGAAAATACACCAAAACCACCAGAAAACGCATTGAATTAGGAACTCGAGATCTCTGGAAAATCTACAATAGTGTAGTAAATAATGGGCAACCAACAATTCCCCTACTATTCAACAATCATGAGGTTGTTTGCACGACAACCGAGAAAGCTAACATGCTTGCCTGTCGGTTTTCCTTTGCGGACAGAAACCACACTAGATGATCTGAAAATCACCCCTTCTCAAGTACATTATATCATAAAAACCTTAGACACCAAAAAAGCAGGTGGACCTAATCGCATCCCGGCTGTACTATTAAAGAAATGCTCCGCCAAGGTGTGGCACTATTATATATAGAGTGATATACAGGTTGCTCTAGTTGTCTCCAAAGTTTTCAAAAAATGCCTTATTCTTGATTCCCTGACTGCTGGAAAACTGTTTCTGTGGTACCAGTTTACAGCGAAAGAACTAACACATTAAATTATCTAGCGCCTATTAGCCTCCTCCCTCTTTTCATCAAAATATTGGAGTCCATAATTAATGAAGCTCTAGTCCGCCACCTTACAGTTGCTAAACTTCTGTCCGACCAACAATATAGATTTAGGCAAGCTATTGCAGCTATTCTAACTGTAATCTCTGAAGGTATATACCATGCGATAGATAAGGCAGGGGAGTGGAAAGTAGTAGCCCCAGATATATCTAAGGCTTTGACAGTGTATGGCACCATGGTCTTCTTCATATAAATCAGATCATATGGTATTACTGGAAAAATACTTTACATAATTAAATCCTCCGTAAAAAAAAAAAATCCAGGTTGTAATTGATGGTCTTACGTCGAAATAATATGATATAAATGCGAGTGTACCTCAGAGATCGATCCTTGGGCTTTTATTTTCCTGATATTCATAAATTACCTCCCTGATGAAATTGTCTCTGAGATGGTTATATTTGCAGACGACACCACGCTCTATAACAAGCACAATTGAATAGATATCCAAAGCAATGACGGAAACACTAGAGGAAGACCTTCAATCTGTAATGGAATGGGGACAAAAATGGATGGTAATGTTTAATGCTGCCAAGACTAAACTCGTTTCCTTTAATAATTACAAGAAAACTTCTCAACCAATAATACCTATGGCTAATGATACACTGCATGAAAGTACTTCGTTTAAACTCCTCGGCTTAACGTTCACAGGAAACATGAGTTGGAACAGATACATCGAGAACATTGCTGCGGTTGCTGCGCTGAATGTGGGCTGTATTCATTTGCTACCCCACTGAGCAAATTAGGCACAAGGTCGTTTTTTAATGTGTAGAGAGAAAGCTAACATGTGTGCCAATTGGGTTGCCTTAAACTCTACATTGGACTCAGCAAACCACTCCCTCCCTGATTCACCTTTACGGACAGAAACCACATTAGATGGTCTGAAAATCACCCCTTCTAAAGTGCATGATATGATAAAAAAAACCTAGACACCTCAAATGCATGTTGACCTAATAACATCCCGATTGTATTATAAAAAAATGCTCTGCTGATGTTGCTCCAGTTCTCTCCAAACTCTTCAACTAATGCCTTTACGAATCTTGCTTTCCTGACTGATGGAAAACTGCTTCTGTGGTACTAGGTTACAAGAATTCATGCGAAAGAACTGATCCATTATATTATCGTCCCTTTATCCTTCTCCCTTTTCGCCAAAATATTTGAGTCCATAATAAATCAAGCTCTAGTCCACCAACTGACAGCTGCTAAACTTCTGTCCGATCAACAATATGGATTTAGACAACCCCGTTCTACTGCAAGTACTCTTACTGTTATCTCTGAACGTATTTACAATGCACTGGATAAAGCAGGAAAAGGTAGGGCAGTAGTCTTCGATATTTCTAAAACTTTTCACGGGGTATGAGAGACTTCTCAGTAAAATCAGATCATATGGTATCACTGGACAAATACTAACATAATTAAATCCTTTTTAAGTAAGAGAAGAATCCAAGTTATCCTCGATTGATGTACGTCAAAACAATATGATATAAATGTGGGCGTGCCTCAGGGGTCGATCCATAGACCTTTATTATTCTTGATATTCTTAAATGACCTCCCTGATAAAATTGTCTCTCAGATGGGTATATGGATTACACCCTGCTCTCATGTAGGCACGAGGGGAAAACGAATGAACACATATCTAAGGCAATGGCGGATAACCTAGAGGAAGACCTTAAGCCTGTACCAAAAAATTTGAGGACAAAAAATGGTTATAATATTTAATGCTGCCAAAACTAAGCTTGTTTCCTTTAATAATTACAAGAAACCTTCTCAACCATAAATAGCTATGGCTAATGATACATTACCTGAAAGCATTTCGTTCAAACTCCTCGGTTTAACGTTCACAGGGAACATCAGCTGGAACAGATACACCGAAGGCATTGCCGCGGTTTCTGAGAGCAAGGTGGGTTCTCTACAGTGCTAAAAAGTTACTTACGCTTGAAAGGATCCTGTACCTCTACAAGGCCACCATTCGCCCACGTATTGAGTATCGTTGTCAGATTTGGACTTGTGCATCTCACTAGACAGGGTTTAGAAAAGTCGCCAACCTAATCGGTCTCGAACTGTCAGTTAGGCGTCAGCTTCTCTCCCATCGACGAAATGTTGGATCCCTCCGTCGGTTTTACAAGTATTTTAATGGTATATGCTCCGACGAACGAAAAGCCATTGTACCCCATACGACGTAAATACCCACGACAAACTCAACACGCAGCAAAATTCCACCCCTACACAGTAGGAATCCCCAGATGCCAGAAAGCTACTTTAATAGTTTCTTCCCCAGAACTGGTGGATTTTGGAATTTTCTTCCGGATTCCTGCTTCCCCGACTGTACTGACATGTAGAAGTTCAAGTTATATGGATATTTAAAAGAGTTTTCTACTATTTTAAACTATTCTTTAGCTATGTTTGTTTTTACGTTCGAGCTAAAAAGTGGATTGAACCATATGGACCTCTTTCTTATTTTTTTGTGGTTGGAATTCTATTAGTATTAACAGCTTTTGAGATGAGCGGATTTTTTTCGAAATAGGTTGTATTATATTATTATTACCAGTCTTATGGGCACTTACTGATTTTAATTTTTTAACCATAGCGTCTTTTTTGTTGTATTCTATATTATCCGGTAGAAAAAACTTAAATATTAAATTGGTAATTTATATATATATATATATATATTACTACTACTACAATAATTTTTAAATACTCAAAGACACGAGTGTTTCATCCTTTCAGGAATCATCAGTGCAGCGTTGCATGATTATTGCTGATCGGGAGATTCGAACCCGGCCACGAGGTCATCTCTGACTCGATTAGCAAAGAACAAACCTCATGGCCAACCTGAACTGCGAGAAATATCGTTGAAATTTAAACAGTTATTTTTCAATGTCGTAACATCTGTCCGGGGTTATCTAATGATTATAACATCGTGATTTGCATGTGCTAGCTTAAGTGGCCGACTTTCATTTAAACTTAAACGCGGAATAATCCGTGTAGCTTAATTGCCATATATATTTTCATAACTAACTACCTATCTCCACATAGGTATCAAGCACTATTGAAGTAAATACTGAAAATTTACGCATAAAATTATATCTTTGTATATTTATGTGATTAAATGAAAAAAAATAATTAGTTATGATATCCGAAAATAAGACCTAACTTTGTATGTTTTTTAATATTTCAAATCACATAATTTCATTAAAATTAAAAATTATAAGAAAGTATTTGAACCACCGATTGCCATGGCTAATAACATTCTACAAGAGAACCCATCAGTCGAACTAATCCGCCTTATTTTCCACACGTAAATTATGAATTAGAACCAATACATTTAAACCAAAAGTTCTATATGCTGTTGTTATTAAACACTACTTTCTAATGTGAAGAGAGATTTGCTTTACTATAAATACTACTACAAACAACACTAGATTCCATAGACAAAGCTACAAAACACTTGTCTACAATATCTGCTTATGTAAAAAAAAAAATTGTCCGTTGTGTTCACTACAACTTTCTAGAGTTGCGATTGCTGTTAAAAGAAAATAAAGGTCGATGTTACAACAGCAACAAAAACTATGGCCGGCAACAAAGTGACAAGTTGGGTATTATATTAAAACACCTAAATGACATCACCGTGATTAAATCCCAACTTTCACGCTCAATAACTCAACTCTGTTTGTTCCAGTAGCTAAGATATATTCTCCTTGTACGCATTCAGACTGTGTCAGTCGCCTTTTCTAAAGTCTTGCTTCAAATGGACAATATTGTCCATGTTCAACTATCATTCCAAAATCTCTGAAGTAGAAATAGGTGTATCCGCGGCCTTGGTTTGTAATTTGGATAGTTAAATATATCATAATAGGCTGTATCTATCGTAAGTGTACATAACTTTTTCTTGAAAGGTGTCGCTAAAGGGTTGCATTTTTTTTTTAAGAATATCAAAAGTGGGAGGAATCTACTCAGCACCGACATATGCACACGAAAAAATGGAAACGGAAAATGCATTTTATTCTTATAGGTTTCCAGTCCACATGTTTCGCTAAGGAGACGTATTCAATTTCTAAATGTATCCCAGAAAGAAATCATATTCTATATAATTGAAATAAAAGTCGATTGGGAAACATTTTATGGAAAATGATTTTTACGAAATGTTGTTAATGGATCGACATTTTTTCTTCATTTTTGTAGATTTTACATAGCATATATGTAGATTGGATATAGATTGTCGATATGTTTTCCTTCGTTATTAAGATTCATGAAAATATGATAGGAAAATTATCTTCGTGTTGATCGATTATTGATATTTTACCAAAAGAAAACTAAATATGAAGCGGTCAATCAGAACTGATCCCACGAAGACGCGCCATTGTTTTCTTTATAATAGCAACAACAAAAAGCTAGCACGCTAAATATGAAGAGGTCAATCAGGACTGATTCAAGGAAAACGCGTTATCTCTTTGTTAATAATAAAACACTAACAAGTTAGTGTATGCGTTTTGATGACTTCTGGGGAAGATTATCTGAACATTTATTTTTCTGATGGTTTTGAAATTTTCTTTTCATGGCCACCTGTTTCTTTGACTTTAAAAACATGGAAAAGTTTTCAAACAAATATATAAACTTAAATATATTTACAGAGATTTTTTTATGAGAAAAACAGATTATGGCGTAGAGTCACCCTCAGTTCCATTAATCCCAGTTTCAACTTAACTTGGAGTGATTGTAGTATTTGTCAGGGTATCATCGAGAGGTAATGTATAATCTATCGTTTACCAATTATTCGTTTACAAGTATTCCCTATTAAAACAAATCAATGTACTAAACAATCGTATAAGAACCATAGGTTCAGTTTCAACACAAAAATTACTTAACAAGTATTGATATGCCGCAAAACTTAAAACGCAACGATTGTTAACAATTTACCGATCACCGTTGCTAAATGTAAGAGAAAACGCTGAATTTCAGAGTCTTTACAAAAACAAAAACAAAACATAAACATAAACAAAAATAGTATTTATGCAGAATACGGACCGTGCTGAAATAATGACGGTATAATTTAGTAAACCATTCTTAACATGGGAAGGGTAGTAATTTTTATGTATTTTTTACCGTACAGTTTAATAAACCGTAAAAAATGCATTTAACTTGAAAAGTCTATATCAAATCTAGCACGTTATGTATTCTGCAGATGTACCAAAAAAAAGTGAGTTCTCGATTATTAGAATGAGTCTAAAATAAAAAAGGGAAACTTACTACAGATGAATTCATATTTTACTGTTCTGAAATAAAGGGCCAACTCTCTGCATCAAGTAAGTGATGACTGTTTAGAGCAATAATGCATGGCACATAATATCGAATTTACGGCATCGCAAGTGCCATATAGGAGATGTTCTTTTTTCTGTACTAGTTTCGTATCAAAGATGGTGAATTTAATCGACCGTACTATTGTTTCAATAGCTTGAGTAAGGACATATGGATCAGTACTGTTACTACGTCCGATAAAACTCAAATTCGACACACTATGCCGAAGGTGTGCGTCTTTAATCACTACATAACTGCCATTTTGAATTGAATCCCTACGGAATTTTCCATAAGTTAGATGTTCTTCGACATTTGATCTTGAATAAGAATAAAGTTAGTAAATACTTATATGAATTAGATATACGACGCTAAGTCCATATTTACAACGAATGCAATGATTGCTATTCGAAACTCATGAGGTCTGCATTTTAAGCAGAAGCGAAATCTGAGAAGTCGAACGATTCCGATGGAAAGGTTATCGATTGGAAAAAAATCTCTACAAAGTTTTCTTTCTAATATCCAATGCAGACTCAAGTCTCTCTCTCTCACTCTCTCTCTCTCATCTCTCTCTCTCTCTCTCTCTCTCTCTCTATTCCCCCTATCTCTCTCGAGTTCGCTCCCTGAATTATACCAGAATAATGTATGCAATTTCAACCTCAGGTGAAGTTAGGTTGTTGGACATGCTCGCATTTTTACTAGAGAGCACCAATCGGTTGGTCTGTAACGTTTTAGCTTAAATGAACAAATAATTTATTCTAACTAAAATACCATTTGCCGATCTGCCAAAGTTAAGTTTGAAATATCATTTCACTTTGCTTTTTCAAACTTAATTTGAAATAGAAATGTCTTCGTCCAACACGCAGTTTTAATGGGCGCATCTTAATATACCCGGGGGGGTCATGTTAATACCATAGAGCTTTCCATCGTCTTCATCGACTTTAGAATCTCTTAATTTCAGGAACTGATTCTCTTCAGAGAGTTTTCCGCGCCAACATACCCAACATAACCAACATACCCTGCATACGCATACCCGCATGTACACACAGAAATGCACAAATACGCAGGAGAAATCCACCCATAAGCAATCAGTTTTCTATTTGTCAAATTTTCCTTTCAGTTTCAAATAGATTTTATCGATATTCTCTTTCAAAATTCCCTTACATTTTCAATATGATTTCTTTCTGTTTCTATATTTTATATAAGTTCTTATTTCGTAATACTTACATTCATTCATGAGTAATCAATGGAAACATACGCGCATATATATATATATATATATATGGGGGGTATATATACATGTGTGTGTACGAGGGGCGTGCAATAAGTAATTCCCCTGACCCACTTCTCATGGCAGTAGAGCAACGAAACTTGGCACAGTTATTGGCCTTTCTCTACATAGGAACCAACCAGAGTAATGTATTTCTCCCATCGTTTGATGCAACTCTGGAGACCGTTTTTGTAGAACACCCCATGTTGGTCCTCCAACAACGACGTGACTTCAGAAATCAAGGCTGCGTCGTCTGGGAAACGCTTTCCTTTCAAAAATAACTTCATGGCTGGAAAGAGGTGAAAGTCAGAGGGTGGAAGGTCAGGGGAGTATGGAGGATGGGAGAGGATTTCATAACCACACGCCAGTGCTTCTGATCTGGCGACATGCGAGTTGTGGACCGGAGCGTTGTCCTGCAGGAGGAGAGTACCTTTGCTGATCTTGCCCCGCCTCTTGATTTTGATAGCTTCCCTTAATTTCCTCAAAAGTGAAGCATAATAGGCTCCTGTAATTGTGGTACCCTTTGCCAGGAAATCTGTCATCACTACTCCGTCCTGGTCTCAGAAGACTGTGAGCATGACCTTGCCAGCGGAGGGCTGAACCCTTGCCTTCTTTGGAGGTGGTGAGCCCAAGTGCTTCCACTGCATTGACTGGGCTTTGGTCTCTGCATCATAGTGATGGACCCAGGTTTCATCCTGTGTAATCAGTCTTTTGAAAAACTTTGATTTATCTTCTTGGTACATCTCCAAATTCATCCCCGAGCACTCGGCGTGTTCTCGCTTCTGGAATTTGTATGAGCAACCTGGGAATCCATCTGGCAGATACCTTATGAATATGGAAATGGTTAAGAATGATAGTTTCCAGAGACCCTGTACTAATCTTGACATCTTGGGCTATTCGGCGAATAGTAATGCGCCGATCTTCCAAAACGGCAGCCTGAACTTGACGGACAGATGCCTCATCAATGGCAGAAGGGGGCGACCAGGTCTGGGAGCTGTTTCCACAGACTTCCTGCCATTTTTGAATTTACGATGCCAGCGTTTTACAAAGTCATATAGTGGGGCATTATCACCATAAGTTTCTTTCATTTCAGCAAAAGTCTCCTGTGGTATGCGTCCTTTCAAATACAAAAACCGGATCACTGCTCGACATTCAGCATGCTATATTTCACACCTAACTCAGTTCAAACACCTGTAAAAAAGAAACCACAACAAGTTAAGAGCTGTAATTTGCCACATAATCCGTAGAGATATAAATCATTGCACATGCAAAATTTGAGCTAGATCAGACAAGTTGAAGTGGGTCAGGGACATTACTTATTGCACGCGCCTCGTATATATATATATATATATATATATATATATATATATATATATATATATATATATACTAGCATTTCAGCCCCGCGTTGCCCGGGTGTTTGGAGGTGTATGTTGAGCAACAAAAAAAAGGGATAATTGTTTTTTAATTTGACCCCTATTATGACCCCTTAAAATTTATTGTTTTGTGCTTAAATAAAGTTATTCATTTAAATCCATGTCCAAGGAACCTATTCTTAAATTTTAAGTGTTTAGACCTAAAATTGTCGGGAGAGTTTGGTAGAGTTCTCAAAGGCCCAATCGTTGAACTTTGACCCCTTAACAGCGAAATGTCTGGGCAAAAACCGATCGCATAGATTTTCCCAAATCTCAGTACCCTATATATAAAATTTCGAGTCTGTAGACTAAAAATTGACAGAGTTATGGCGTAGGGAAATGTACACAGATACACAGACACGTTCACTTTGATAGATAGATAGATAGATAGATAGATAGATAGATAGATAGATAGATTTGTTTAACAAAAATATATACGTATACATAAATATGTATGGAAA
Organism: Euprymna scolopes; assembly: GCF_053919585.1. Lineage (NCBI taxonomy): Eukaryota > Metazoa > Mollusca > Cephalopoda > Sepiida > Sepiolidae > Euprymna > Euprymna scolopes. The sequence goes on along the minus strand of NC_136494.1, from coordinate 100,901,704 downwards.
TAATTTGTTTGCTATAAATCTATTTCGCAAATATTATGTAAGTATAAATCATGTAGAATACCTGCATGAATATAATTACACGTAATAGTTAACTAAAGATGATTATCACATTAAAACACCGAAGCAACCAATAGGGAATTAATTAAAATGAATGTTTAAAAGAATAGCTAGATGTTTTGCTAGTGAATGCATTTCCACAACCAAGATATAAGAAAATTGTATTTGTTTTTAAATAAATAAAAAACAGTGGTTTTAATATACATATCGATACACACAAAAGAAAACCGAATTTAAAGGAGTATATATATATATATATATATATATATATATATATATATATATATATATATATGATTACTTCATTTAATCACATAAATTAATTTACGAAGATATAATTTTATGCGTAATTTTCAGTATTTACTTCAACAGTGCTCAATACATAGGTAACGCTAGGTATTAAGTTATGAAAATCTATATCGCAATTAAGCTACACAGAATATTCTGCGTTTCATTTTCGTGAGAATTCGTCAGGCTTATCGTGAGAATTCGTCAGCCTTACGAATGTTTATAACTTACTATATATATATATATATATATATATATATATATATATATTGAACATTTAATCACTTTTTCAGATCATATTTCAAATAACGAATATATAGAAAAGTGTTATAGTTGTTTACACCTGTTTCAAGGCAGTGTTAAAGTCATACAATGGACCGTATCTTTTTAAAATACTGAATTATCTTTAGATACATATCCACAATAATTTCAAAAACATACAGATTCTATCAAGATCAATTCATAAACACAATAATAGATACATTGAGAATTACATAAGAAAAATAGCCTACGCTTACTATTAATATTAGTAATAAAGAGGTTTTAAAAGCACCAATGTGCTCCATTTTGATTTTCGATATATATACATATATATTATTGATATTATTTTATGTATATATAATTTTTATTCTAACTGGTAAGTCCAAATAAAGGCGAAACTCTAGTTTTGGACTTCCTGTTTGTTTTCTGCCATGGCTCTTGTGAACTCCGACGTTGTTTGGCTGTGGAAATATATAATCTCTCACATTCTGAAAATTCTATTATTAATTGCTCTCTATGTTGACATGTTGGACGGTAACGTCCTAGCCAGAATAACATTCCTAATTGTTAGTCATCAGCTTGGGTTATAACTAGTTGTGATGACTACATCCCTTGATCGAGGCGAAGTAGGGTTATTCCATAGTCAGATTTCGCAGCAGTTTGCTTGATCTGTGTTAGTTAATAGACTTTCTTGTGTATATCTCGTTTGCTCATGAGGTAGAGTACTCTTATCGCATGCAGAAAGCTAGGGTTTCGAATCCAGAGTTCGGATATGTCTAATTGCCCTAATAAGGGCGAAACTCAAGTCTTGGATTTCCGGTTTGTTGGCTGCCATAGCTCTTGTGAACTGCGTTGTTGTTTGTGGAAATAATTATATAATTTTATGTATCAATTTTCCGTAATTACTTCCACAGTGCAGAATACATGAACTGAGCTAGATAGTAAATTATAAAACAAGGACAATTCTGCGTAGCTTAATTGCCATATATCGTTTCATGACACTTACTGTATATATAAATATATATGAATTGGCGTATCATTATAATCTATATATTAATACGATAGCGCGTGTGTTTTTTCCTGTGTCACGCTTACATTCGGGTCGTTTAATTGTTATGCACTTCCAATTTTTGTCATAAATAATTTTGTCATAAATAATTTTACCAAATTTTTTTTGGTTTCGGTTTCGATTATAACTGATGGCACTCCAATAATAGATTATTTTATAAATAATTTTACCAAATATCAGAGCGTCTTCGTTTACGCTGAGCATCTACAGAATGCCAACATCAATATATTACATATGAATGAGTCCCCTGTGGAATTTCCACGGGTTTTGCTAGTTAAATAATTATTATTCATTTTTACCTACGGACACTAGTGTTTCATGCTTACGCAATGTCGGTCATGAGATTCGAACCCAGCCATGAAGCCACCTTTTGTTTGCTTTAAAGATTTATACACAAATATTTTATAAAAAAAATTAGATTTTTTAACTTGCGGTTTTCTTATTAATTTTATATAGTAAAATATCAAATATCCAAAGCATTTTTTTCTTTGTAAATAAACGTGTCTTGTGGTGTTATACAGAAAATAATGCTGCAAGCGATAATGTTTGTTAAATATTTTATTCGGAATTTTTATGCGCTTGATTGTTGTATTGTAATTTTGATTGGTGATTTGCTGTTATGTTTATTGATTTATTATTTCATCAACGATAGTTCTTAGTACAGCAAACATCAACAAACATATATGAAAAGTTTCAACTTATTTTAAAAACGCTCCATTTATTGATACTTTTTTCGGACATAATTGTGAATTTCTATGAAATTAAATTCTCAGTATAAAAATATTTCAAAATAAATTAAATACAAATAAAAACGGAAACAAATAGAAGAAACTAAAGTCGATCCTAAAATGGCCGAGTAAAGCATCCTCATGCGATAGTGTTGATGTTTACAAAGCGTTGTATCCATTTTCATATTCATTTTAGTGGTGTAAACCATATATAATTGCCTGAAACTAACATTGTGTTTAAGGTTCTCAATATAGAAATATCATATATATATATATATATATATATATATATATATATATATATATATATATATATATATATATATATATATATATATATAAGAACAAGTAGTTAATAAATCATATTAAAAAACACTGAAAAAGAGTTAAAACATATTTAATTTTAAAAAAGGAAGCACAAAATAAGTGGATAGTCCTTAATCCGCGGAGTTTCGAAGAAATACTTTACTTCTCATCAGAGGGTAGGATTTAGCAAAATGCAGGATCGGATGTTACTTGCAAAAGTATTTGATGGAACTGCAAGTAACTCATAGATCTTACTTGGTAACAAATAGTGAAGGAGGGGGAATATGGCGAAGAAAAATGTGATTTCACGTGAATGGATAGTCTGGTGAAGGGTAAAATAGCCAATAACGGTAATATATATATATATATATATATATATATATATATATATATATATATATGACAGCCCCTTTAAGAAATTCGTTTCTTATCGTTGAGCACTTTCAGTTGAATTAAAGTCGATCAATTTAGTTATTATGCATAGATTATCGTATAACGATTAGATCACTGTCTGACTGACGTAAATGAACATTTAAAATTAAAATGTTTAAATTAAACTTGTTTTACGCGGTTAATGGTAGCCGAACTTGATACGGTCTTCGCTAATCGAGCCAGAGATGTCTCGGATTGCGGGGTTCGAATCGTTCGACTGGTGTTAATCATGACACCATGCACTAAAGATTCCCGAATAAATGAAATACTAGTGTCTGTAGGTATTTAATTATTATACATAAAAATAATTATGACGGCCCCTTTAAGAAATTCGTTTCTTATCATTGAGCACTTTCAGTTGAATTAAGTCGGTCAATTTAGCTCTTATGCATAGATCATCGTCTAACGATTAGATCACTGTCTGGCTGACGTAAATGAACATTTAAAATTAAAATGTTTAAATTCAACGTTATTTCACGCGGTAAATGGTAGCCGAACTTGATACGGTCTTTGCTAATCGAGCCAGAGATGTCTTGGGTCGCGGGGTTCGAATCGTTCGACTAGTGTTAATAGTGACACCCTGCACTGAAGATTCCCGAAAGGATGAAACACTAGTGTCTGTAGGTATTTAATTATTATAGTCAAAAAAATAATTATATATATATATATATATATATATATATAGTAATTTATAAAATATATATGGCGATTAAGCTACACTGAATATTCTGCGTTTCATCCAACTATAGGATTCGTCAGGCTTATGCGCATAAGCCTGACGAATCCTATAGTTGGATGAAACGCAGAATATTCAGTGTAGCTTAATCGCCATATATATTTTATAAATTACTAACTAGCTCTACCTACGTATTGAGCACTTTTGAAGTAAATACTTAAAGTTTACGCATAAATCTATACTTTCGTATATTAAATTTATGTGAATAAATGAAGTAGTTATATATATATATATATTTATATAATAGTTTATATATATATATATATATATATATATAGAGAGAGAGAGAGAGAGAGAGAGAGAAAGAGAGAGAGATATAAATGATATATGATGCTTTATGTATCGATTTTCAGTATTTACATCAGCATGGCTTAATAGGTGAGTAGAGCTAGTTAGTAAGTTATTGAAATTAATATATATAAATAAATATGTGTAGTTTAGAAATGTTTATATGTTTGATAAATCAACAGATCAACATTTAAATATAGCGTGTAGGTCTTAGAGAGTGAAATCTCAGTTATATTAGATTCAATTTAGCCTTATGCAAAGAGCGTAAAAAGAAAATGCAAGTACCTTTCAAATAGTGCGGTACCTTTGATCTTTGTGATATGTTTACAATAATTAATAAACTCACTCACATCTTATATAGCATAAAATAATCGACATTACTTGAATGCATATAGTGAGTAGCAATGTTCTTTTAGTAATAATTAAAACAAAACCAAATTTTAGTTTCGTCTGAATATTTCAAAACGGTTTACATGTAATATATAATACCAGCACACAGGGTAAAACAATAAAATCGTCACCCTAAATAAAGAAACACGACGATGTTATTTTAAAAATATTATTGAAGACATCATTCATGTAGTAAATTTGACATCTATTCAATGTAGCCGCCTTAAGCCTCAATTACCGCCTCGATACGGGTCCGGAACTTGGAGCATGCCCTTTTCACAAGCGCCGACGGGAACTCGGCGAATACTCGGCGAATACTCGGCAGATAGTGGCGATCAGACTGGCTTTGGTGTTGTGGGAGGTCATGTTGATGATGTTCTCGACATATGACCAAAGGAAGTAGTTCATCGGGTTTGTCTGAGCGGAGGGGACCAATGAGAGATGAGTACAAAGTCGTAGCCCTCTTTCCGAAGCCCAGCTTGTGCCTCTTTGGACTTGTGAGTGAGCACTGAGTCCTGTTTCCATACACAGGGTGTGCAAGCGATCACCACGCTCTTCAGCGCATTCTGGTACACTCTGGTGTTGACTTTCAAGCCAACTTTGAAAATGTGAAGTGGCATCATGTGGCCCTCACTTGAAAACTACGTTAAAGACCGTAATCGTGGATCGTACGATGCGTTGAGCTTTGCCCTTAAATGTGAAGCTGTTCTCTCAAGCATTAAACCGCCCGGATTTGCATTTGAGGGCGCAGGCAATGGTCCTGTTATTATAACTTAAATCGGTAGACAGCATGGGTTGTATAACGCGCATTTCCGATCTCATTGTCACTTCCAGACATGATAGAAGGCTCCAATCGCTCTCGGGATTTGTAAACAACAGGGGAATAGTAGATGGTGTGCAAGAAAAAATAAATAAAAATAAATATAAAAACGGTTTTCATCAAACGAAAATGGAATCATGTGGTCTCTTTTCTGGGGCGACAATTTTATCGTTCCACCCTGTATATATATTTGTATATATAATATTTTCGCAAAAATCCAGGCAAGAAAATATAAAATGAGAACATCATATTGTGTATTTTTGTACGCGTTAAAATTGTTTAATAACCATTTTTACAATTTTTAATATTATATCATTTAAAAATATTCCAAAGTAGCTACTCTTCAGACGGCAAAATACGCTAAATATGCATATACGAATATATTTGTTATCTCTGTTTTAAGAGATCAAGCAATTGGACCTACCTCCACACTTCTCTTATATTTTCTTTTAGCTGTTTTGTTTTATTTTTTTCGATAGCCTTCGAATTTAGTAATCGCACCATTTCCGAATTTCTATTTTTTAAATGACATTCACCTAATTACCTATTTTAAATATTAATTTAATATGTGTATGTTTTTTTTATTTTACTAATTATTTTTCTTCGCTAATTAAATTATTTAATTAATTTATTTTCCAAATACTGATCTACACCTCCAAATTCTTGTTTTTTATTTATATGCTGCACTTTTTCTTCCCAAATCTACGATAGTTTCGTATAAACTTTGTTTTCATGTTACGAGCTACTAATTAATTTTTGCTTAACACGTTAATCCTTAAAGAAGGACTGTAATTAAAACGTTAATTTAAACAGTATTAATTAGAATTTATCTTCATTCCATACTGTTTATGTCAATAATTTGAATTTTAAATCCAACTTTTCAATTCTTATCATCATCTAAGTATTTTATTTTATTTTTATTTATTATTCCTCTACATTATTATTCGTAATATATTTTAGTTCTAAGGGAGATAACCCTATTTTGTAATTTTTTATGAATTTATCAATTTATCGAAATTCAATGCATTCATATTTGAATATTTAGACTTTAGTGTTTATTAATCACTTTTGTTTAATTTTAAACTTATAGTTCTAATATTATCTTCTTGATAACAATCTCAGTTCAACTTTATATTTTGATTAAATTTATTTTAACCCATCCTAATATAGCCTCCATATTTTGCAGTTACTTAATGTAAGATTTTTTTTTCATTCTTGTGTCATTGAAATTACTCGGGTATTCTTTTATTACCCATAACGCGTATTTAAATTTAAATTACTTATATTTCTCCTATTTAGGTTATTATTAATTTAGTTTCTATATATTTAGTTGATGATCTCATAATTTATTTATTTATTTTAATATTAAATCTTATTTTCACTTTTCACAAATACATTTCATTCTTGACATATTATTTTTAAATTTTATTTTTATCAGGTTTTAGGCGCGTAACAGGAATTTATTGCTATGAAGACAGTTTTGTATAACATCTCACTTTTTGTTCCAAACTTCCTCTTTAGAATTAACTATTTTGATTTACTCGGTGTATACTTTCTAGCTTTATCTACTATTGGCCATTTTAATTAAAATTCTGTTTTACTCTTACGTGGTTTCCTTACACAAAACCTTAGGTAGTTGTGTCGTCTTTAATAATCATTATCTTCATTCCGATTTGGTTCATTCTCATGCCCAATTTTAAATGATTTCGGTATCTGTCTTTAAAAAATATCCAGTTCCCTTAGGTATATTGTTTTACTATTATCCACCTTAACTTCGCATTTGTATACAATTTCAGAAATTAAGCAATTACCCTCCAATGGGCATTCCTTAGTTATTCTACAGTTACGTTTTCTCTCTAAATTTATTTCAATCCTATTATTATTCACTATTTTGTTTATTTTACCATTATTAGAACATATTATAGTATTAACTAGATTGGCAGTGGTTGAAAATGAAAGTTTAACTGTGTTCTTAATTATTGTTCTACTTAATCTATTTTCTGGGGAAAGTTTTTGTCAATTATTTTGTAAAACTCTTCAGAGATATTGTGTTTTATATGTTCACTGAAAGGAGGATTAAACCAGACATGTTTCTGTGCCTATTTCTGTTGTTTTTAATGTCAGTATGACTATTATATGCTTCTTCATTATTTTTAATTTCATTCTTTTTATTTGTATTATTATTTTATACCTATTTATATTCTTTACATTCTTGCGCCTTTCATTGCCATGTTATATGATATTGTGAAGTTTGTTCTGCTTCTTTTATTATCCATTTCATTTATGTATTTGATTTTTCTTTGATATACTGATCTAATTAAGGTTTCATTATAATTATCCTTATTATTATCGAATATATTCTCATTTTGTGAAAACCTACATATTCTTTTTGATATACTGGGGATAATAGCTTTTTTCATACACTAAGGATTGTTAGATTTATAATTCATATAAAATAGTGTTTGGTTCAGTTTGAGATACGATTTATAAGCATTACCTTTTTAACTTAGAATTCACTATTTTACAATTTCAGTCCAGTGTTATTTCCAACTTAAGTTCATTAAAAATAGTTTAATTTTCTATCCAGTGTTTCTATAATTCGACCGCTTTAATTATCTAAAAGATAATGTATCATCTCTATATAGCCCCCCCCCCATTTAAGCCCGTTTTCATTTAGTATTTACAGACCTACAAGGACAGTTATCTTGCAGAGTTCGGAGATTCCATTGTAACATCCAAATGGGTTTCTTTGTCAATTCCTTGTCCATAATTGAATATTATAACTAATTAAGGTTTTCGAAGGCTATCAAAAATATAAAAAAGAAAGAGAAAATATAAGAGTGGCGTGAAGATATTCATATATGTATAACTAGTGTATTTTGCCGTCTGAAAAGTATCTATTTTTGAATCTTTTAATGATATAATATTTAAGATATTCCACATGATTGTGAAACAATTGTCACACATAATAAAGTACACAATAGGATATTCTCATTTTATATTTTCCTGCCTTGATTTTTGCGAAATGGATGTTCGATTATGAAACCTGATAATCATGAAACATAAATAATTGAGTCAATTAATTTTGACTTTGATTTTAGTGGAAAAGCAAAAAAAAAAAAAAAAGAAAGAAATGGATCAATTTTTGGTGCATTTTTGGTCAGGAAGTATTTTCAGGCAGCTTGATCTGGTAGTACAACATGTCCTAAAAGTCTTAACTACTCCAGATCAAAGAGAACGTAGGAGGAATGTTAAATAAAGGGCAACTCCATACTTTCCACAGACTCTAAATACTGGATGCCTATTATGGTCTTACATAGAGCCTTCAGTTACTGGAACTCAATATTAGGTAAATCAAGAAATAAAGACGATATTGCATTAGTTTACCTTAAATGACTGCGAAATATGACGAATGCTAATTGATAGCGGTGTTCGAAAACGTTGTTCCATAGTTTACAGAAAACAAATCACTATTCAATTTAGAAATTTGTTTCGTTTTGTTTCAAATCTGTAAGGGGAACTAGAGAATCTGCACGGAATTTCGTATGGAACACGGGGTGAATATGCTCGCGTTCCGTCAGCCATAATTGGGTAGATGCTTTAAGTAACTTGCGACTATATTTTGATGTAATGGATAAAGTGCTCGGTAAATTCAGTTGCAAGATATGAAGATTGCCAAGTTCGACAAGATACACATGAAAACGGTTAGAGGTTACAGCGACCGGAACGTTGTGAAAATAACACTTAATATAACAACAGTAATCCAAAGAATTCAAATAGATGGTTTGATCCAGCCGAAATGAATGGTATTCCCTTTAAAGGAGCCCCGTTTGTTATGAGTTTTTAGGACCGACTTTTATTCCACATCGAAAATGGAATATCTGCATTCACTATTGCTAAAGTTGCTGAAAAGGTGGTTGGATCATTTTAGTGTTCTAAAGAAAACATAGCACATCTGGTCAAGTACCGCACAGGTAGAATACAAATTCGACTTCGTAATCTAGTGGCCATTATCTCTTCTCTTCCCTACTACCCCCTTTCTAAAATATGAAATACTGCTAGTTTCTCTGTACATCGTTATTTGGTGGGTAGCTTCTTGACTGAGCTCCAATTTTTGGTTTCTCACGATATGATATTCACAGTAAGAACTTATTCTTTAATACAAAGAAAAGCGAATTTTCTTTCCTCTTCTATGTGTATCGCACAAAATAAACATTCCATCAGCAAAGTTGTATTGCAAGGAATTCTGCATGTGGAATACATTACTGCGAGACTGTTTTCTTTCTGATATTTTCCTGTATCGACTGACAGTGTGAACAAATTCTGGTTATAAATCACCTCATTGTAATCAAACTCTGTCTATATCATTAATCAATGGCAATACTTCTATAATGTTACCCATCTTCATTCCGTCTTATTAACGATAATCCTCTAGTGTATTTTTGTCTTGATAAGTGGTGAACTAATAATAAAACAGTGAAAATGTTTTCTTCTTTTCTCGTATGTTTGACTCATACGTAATGATTTGACTTTTAAAATCTCCTGTGCCCGTTCGTGTACTATGCAACTTCCTGCATGGTACTCTTGTGTTTTATAGGTCAATGGCATCTTGTTTTAATTTGTGAGACCCTCAGTTCAACATCTGTTTAGTAATGATCGTGCTGTTTATTCGCGATAAATGACCGAACGATTTGAGCCGTACGCTGGCCTTTTTGTTCAGCTTTTATTTGTTGTGAACTGATTCACATAATGGCGTTCAATACATGATGTTGCCTATACACTTATTATAAGTCCTACGCATTTATAAGACCTAAAACATCTTGTCCTTGTTATTATTTTTGCATTAGCTGTCAGCTTTCAACTCGTATATCAGCACATATTTGTAGGTGCTCGTTTTCACCTAACACATGATGTTTTAATTCAACGAAATCTTCGACAGTCCTTATTTTCTCTGCCTGAACAGGCTTCTGGGATTGACCTTCACTCCTGATCTAACTTACATCATATCCGTTGCCAAAAATGTCATAAAAAATAGTTGGATCAGTCTACCGCTCCAGAAGATATCGTACTCCTGACTCACTACTCTGCCTGTATCAGAGCCAAATAATTTTTTAAATAGATCCCTGTTACTACATCTGAGGTGCACTCTTTCTTGTATCGACAGGATACAAAACCGACTTTAGAATCTAGTAAAGGACGTCCTGTTCTTTTCCCTACTCCTTCTTTAGTAGATTTAGTTTATGGTGTATTATATAAGAAGTTGAACAAGAACATATTTACATAAGACTTGAAAACGACTGTTATAATCAGTTGGGAAGCGACGCTACCGTATTGTGTTCCACAGACAAATAGTTCTAGGAAAGAAACATTGTTCATGGAAAGTTCAGTCTCGGGAACAGATAGAGGGTGAGGGAAATTTTTGACAGTTGCTGTAACTAGACGAGTAATTTTTGTTTACAGGGAGAACCATAGATTGAAGCTCAGTCAAGCACCTAGCATAAATTAACGATATAGAAGAGATAGCATAAATTTACGATATAGAAGAAATAACATAAATTTACGATATAGAAGAGATAGCATAAATTTACGATATAGAAGAGCTAAACTGGCAACATCTTTTCTGTGAGAAGGAGAAAACAGGGAGGCAAAAAGTTCCTCGCTCACTCGGTTTAGAGAACGGTTTTGCACACTGTCAAGGCACGAAAGGATACTCATAACAGCTCCATTCCAGATGTGGCAACAGTACTTTATCTTACGTGTTAAGTCCATAACGTAGGTAAACTGTATGGGTATTATGCATTATAAGTTGAGTCTTTACGCTAAATAACATAGTCAATAGAAAAAAATAATAAGAAAAATTCTTTGACAAATATTAAAGATAAAAAACTAAAAAAAAATACAAGGTGAACAGAGCAGTTATGTTGAGCAAACCAATCGCATACAGACTTGGTTTTATCGCAAAGTAAACCATTCAGTTGTCTAGTCTAGTTACTCCATGTCAGTAGTGATCACGAATGAGCTACTATTTCTCTGTACTGTCGAGATCAAGAGTTCTAATGATATTTTTATAATAATGAAAAATATATTTTCTCATCCGCGGTGCGTTTATCACCAGATTTTACCCGATTCGAACTCTGGTTTTCTGCTGTTGATCTAACAGTCTACTGAAAATAAAAATACCTGGTGAATGAAATACAAAAATTGTACCTCACAGGAAAGAGTTAAGTTTAAAAATATCGACAACGTTTTTTTTTTAAATTCGACACAAAAGAACTGAAGAAAAAAAGACATGAACACATTCGAAATGTTATAATAATATTAACCGAAATGTTATAATAATATTAACCGAAATGTTATAATAATATTAACCGAAATAACTAAACCAGTCGTATAGTTGTAAAACAGCTAGTAAACTAAGTTGCAAATATATTGTAAATGTGGTTACTAAATTGATCTTTGACATGTAGATGTCCTACCGTTACCCATGCCGTTAACATAAATATAAAATATTAAATGATAAACTTCCAATAAATCAGACGATATCTGGCATTTTACTCTGTTCCGTTTGTCAAAGCGGGAATATAAGGAGAGCGGAAGTGTGGGGAGGCGTAAAACTGGGTTAATCCGTTTAGGTGGACGTAAAAAAGTTCGATTAAATTCTAAACCAATTGGAAAATGACAGACAACCAAAAGTAATTCGATACGATTTGAAATTAAATTCAAACCGAGTTTGCAATTATTTAAGTGTTTTCAAAAAGAAAAGTAAATTGGACAGACGTAGTGTATTAAGATTTTAATATTTATTGATCAGTACATCGTTTTACGTTATTTTGGAATTATCTATTTATGCTGTTCATATATATATATATATATATATATATATATATATATATATATATATATATATATACACACACACACATATATATATATATATATATATATATATATATATATATAAGATTATTAAAATATTTGACTCATGTCCAGGTAACCTTTCAAGTGTTTAGACCCAAAATTGGTGAAGGAGTTTTGTAGAGTCTGTAAAGGTCAACTTTTTCAACTTTCACTTCTTGGAAGCCAAATTTTCGCCCCAAAACTTATTTAAAAGCTTTCTGCATGTCTAAATACACTTTACGTGAAATTTCAAATGTTTAGATCTAAAATTGGCTGAATAGTTTGCTAGAGACCACGAAGGTATAATATTTTGAACTCTGCCACCTTGCCAGCCAAATTATCGGCCAAAAAACGATTTAAAAACTTGCCCTACGTCCTAATGCACTTTATGCAAAATCTCAAATGTTTAGATAAAAAATTGGCTGCGTAATTTGTTAGAGATCGCAGAGGTAAAATTTTTTTAAAGTTTGACTCTAATTTTGGCCCCTTAACACTTATTGTTTTGGATTCAAGTCAAATTAAAAATTTGAATCCATGTCTAATTAACCTACATCTAAAATTTCAAGTTTTAATACCTAAAATTGGCGGCGGAGTTTGGTAGAGTTCTCAAAGGTAAATCGTTGAACTTTGACCCCTTGAAAGCTAAATTTCTGGGCGAAAACCGATTAAAAAGATTTTCCCAAATCTTGATACCCCTTATGTCAAATCTCGACAGTGCAGACTGAAAATTGACAGAATAGTTTAGTAGGAAAATGTACACACATAGACACAGCGTCTTCAATAAGTTTATAGACTTTTTTATACAGGCATTTAAAATTATCGTGGACTCTTTAAAAGTCAGTATATTATTGCAATACATCTTATGAGATGACTGACCAGATTTTATGATTTAGCTTCAAACGAACAGCTTTAGCAGGGATTGGAATAAATCGCACTAAAGCCTGATTGTTACAACTGATATCATCCCCGGTGGACTTTCCTGAGGCAACTGATGGTCTACTTGTGTTGCATGTCTGGTATTCTGCATAACCACTTGTTCAGCACTCCTTACCAAATCTGAAACTATTAAAAAAAATGACAGTACAATCAAAAACTATGCTTAAAACAGGCCAAAACTCAAACAAAACCAACTTGCCTCCTCCTTTGGGGCTTGAATTTACGAACATCCGTGGGCATAGAACTAATTTAAATGATGTTGAAACATTTTCTTAACAAACACCCCAGATATATTAGAACTAAGTGAGACTAACCTATACTACTCCATCCCTCTAACTACTTTAACATTCCCGGATATCTCCCACTCTGCCGTAAGGACTCTGACAGACACATGCACGGGCTTGGAGTTTATATCCGAAACACCCTCCCTTTGACTAGAGAAACAAAACTAGAATCGGACGATCAAGCCTTTATGTGCTTTAGATTTAACATGCAACATAGCATTAGTTATTTTTATTTTCTCTACCGCTCTCCCTCGACCCAGGACTGTACCCTAATAGACAAAGTCTCTGAAAGCATAGATACAGTACTTCCCCTCGACACTAGCGCACAAGTACATGTATTTGGTGATTTCAATGCCCATCACAGCAACTGGCTGTGATTTTCTACTTACACAGACTCAGCTGGTAGCACAACACAGCTTCTCTATATCTCATTCCTTATCACAGACGGTTACATTTCCAACCCGTATCCCAGACCAGCAAGAACAACACGCATCACTTACTTCTAAATCTGTTTCTGATCACAGTTCCTGATGACTGTGTAACGATTGCCCACAGTCCAATTGGGAATGCAGTGATAATGGTTGAAAACGCCCTAAACTCTAAAGCCAAAACTGAAGAGCCATTGCTGAAAACAACGAGATTTTATAAAAAAGCTGACTGGGAAGCCACCAAGGATCTCATCAGACACGTCTCATGGCAAAATATCTCTTCACTTCATGCTGAACAGTGCGCAAATGAGACCACTGAATTGTTCAAAACGACAATTGAAGCACATGTTCCCGCAGGGAAATTTTATAGCAATACTTCTCTTCACCCAATAATTTCTTAAAACACCTCAGTCTGTGAAGTAAAAACTGCTAATGTCTTTTTTAATATATATATATATATATATATATATATATATATATATATATAAAGACAAATAGCAAGCTCAACTCTCCCCAATGGTTTACTTCTACTTGTGTAGCTGCCATTGCGCAAAGGCAGTATGCGTACCGCAGATTTAACCGACATAAGTCCAGTGCTAACAGACAGAAGTACATAGAAGCCAGAAGTAACTGTAAGAAAGAAATAGCAACAGCTAAGAGAGAATTTACTGAAAACACCAAAAAGCGCACCGAAGCACAGAAATTAGGAACCTGTGACTTCTGGAAAATCTACAACAGTATAGTAAATAATGGGCAATCAGAAATTTCTCCACTATCCAAGAATCATGAGGTTGTTAACTCAGCAACCGAGAAGGCTACCATGCTTGCCAGTCGGTTTGCCTCCAAGTCCATACTGGACCCTGCTAACCACCTCCTTCCTGACTATTCTTTGCGGACAGACGCCACACAAGATGATTTGAAAATCACCCTCTCTCAGGTGCATGCTATCATAAAAAATCTTGACACTTCAAAAGCATGTGGACCTGATCTCATCCCAGATGTGCTATTAAAAATGTGCTCCATTGAAGTAGCTCCAGTTCTCTCCAAACTTTACAACAAATGCCTTCATGAATATTGCTTTCCTGCATGCTGGAAAACTGCTTCTGTGATACCAGTTTTCAAGAATTTTGGCGAAAGAACTGACCCAGTAAAGTATCCCCCCATTAGCCTCCTCCCACTTTTCGTCAAAATATTTGAGTGCATAATTAACCAAGCTCTAGTCCATCACCTCGCAGATGCTAAACTTCTGACCGATCAACAATACGGATTTAGGCAAGCCCGTTCCGCAGCAGACATTCTAACTGTAATCTCTGAATATATATTCAATTCACTGGACAAAGCAGGGGAGGATAGAGCGATAGCTCTAAATATATCTAAGGTTTTTTGACAGGGTATGACATGAAGGTCTTATCAGGAAAATCAGATCACTGGAAGAATATTTAACAGTATTAAATCCTTCTTAGGTAAGAGAAAAATTCAGGTTGTCCTCGACAGTCATACATCCAAACAATATGATATAATTGCGGGAGTACCTCAAGAGTATATCCTTGGACCTCTATTATTCCTAATGACCTCGCTGACAAAATTGTCTGTGAGATGAGTGTATATACTGATGACACCACACTTTAACAGACACGACAGGAAAACAAATAAACACATATCTAAAGAAATGGCAGAAACACTAGAGGATGACCTCCGATCTGTAATGGAATGGGGACAAAAATGGATAGTCACATTCAATACTGCCAAGAGTAAACTTGCTTCTTCAATAATTACAAGAAACCTTTATCGACCTTTTTTTTACAAGGTGGCCACCACTTATCAAGGCCCGAAAGCCACTCGGGGATGAGGGCTATTGCGTGTACAATATGTTAGTATTGGAGATTTTATTAAGTGTCTTACTTAAGGAGGCGGTTCATCAGGAATTTGTTTATGTTGCACTTGAAGACATCCAAGTTGTAGTCAGGTGGGAAACAGGCAAACGGAATAGAGTTCCACATGCGTGCACTTCTAAGAAAGAAGCTTTGTTCATGGAATCTACGTTTTGGTGTCGTCACAGATAAAGATTGGGGAAAATTATTGACAGTGGTTTCAGCTAGTCGGGTGTTTTTGTGAAATATTGGCGAGGGGTGACCAGGGATTAGTGCTCAGACGAGCACTTGCCATGAAAATAACGATAAAACAAAGAGCCTCGCAACGTCTCTCCTGTGGGAGAGAGGTTGCAGGGAAGAGAAAAAGACATCCCCCACTAAGTCACAAAGTCTATTTTATACTCTGTCAAGACAGGATAGGCTGTTTTTAGCAGTTCCTGTCCAGATGTGGCAGCCGTACTCCATACTTGGACGTACTTGGCTTTTATATAGATAGAGAATTGCCTCAGCGGTGAGATATCTTCTGGAGCGGTAGAAGGAACCTACCATTTTTCCAGCGATCTTGGCAACAGCCTTGATGTACATGTTCCATTTCCGGTCAGGAGTAAAGGTCAAACCCAGAAGCTTATCAAAACATAGAGCTTCCCCTAGACGAGTGCTAGAAATCTACTAACGCCCGAAAGTATCCTGTACCTCTATAAGGTCACCATTCGCCCATGTATGGAGTATTGTTGTCATATTTGGGCTGGTGCATCTGCTACTAGTCTCTCGCTCCTAGAGAACGTTCAAAACAGAGTCGCCAACCTGATAGGTCCTGAACTTTCATCTAAGCTTCAGCCTCTGTCCCATCGACGTAATGTTGCATCCCTCTGCCTGTTCTAAAAGTACTTTAATGTTGAATTCTCCGACGAACTGTAAACATTTGTACCCCTCCCGACGTAAATACCCCGACAAACCTGACAAGCAGCTAAATCCCACCCCTTCACAGTAGAGATACCTATATGTAAGAGCGCCTTTTACTCCAGTAGTTTCTTCCTCAGAACTGCTAGACTTTGGAATTCTCTTCCGGGTCCCTGCTTCCCCAACTGTACTGACATACAGAAATTCATGTGTAACGTGAACCAACATCTTGCTGCTAAACTCTCTACATAGCACCACTGTAGCTTATGTCCCTGATAGTAGCCTCCTACATCAAAGTGGCAATGTGCCTTGTTTGGAGTGAAAATGTAATAATAAAAAAGACTGCTTTTGATGTTGCATGAATCGAGCATCAGTTTTTGAGGGGCATAAGCGATTCAAGGAAGACAAGGAGTCTGTGAGAGATGATGAGGAGTGTAGAAGGAGTAAGAAACACAGAACATCAAAGTTGATTGGCCTAATAAAGAATTTTATGGATAAAAACCACCGGGTGTGTATGGAGACAATAAGTGCACATGTGATGTCAGTGTGGGACTGTACACAAAATTATTCATGAGGAACAAAGATGCGGAATATTTGCGCAAAGTTTGTCACAAAGGTGTTCCATTCTTGTCACAAACAATTTGACCTAGATGGGCACCAAATACTTCCTCACCCTCCCTATAGTCCAGACATTTCTCCCTGAGACAATTGGTTATTCCCTAAGCTCCAGGAAAATCTTACAGACTGTCGTTATGAGACAATTGAAAAGATGAAAGAGGCTGTAACGAGGGTCATTGACACGCTTACACAATAGGATTTCAATGGGGCTTCCAGAACTTTTTCGAACTGTACAATAAATTCATTGCATCCGGAGGAGATTACTTCGAAGAGGACTAGTGTTTGATGTGTTTATTATCAATAAAAGTGGCCATACGAAAAACGTTCAGAAACCTATTGAAGGCGCATTATATATTTAAAAAGATATGATGCAATTTATATTCAAACATGACCGTTATAATTCGAACATGAATGTGTAACTGAAATGTATTTTTGTTATGTAAATTATTGATTATATGTATTAATTATTATAGATGCTGTTTTCTATGTGGTAAGAGAGTTAATTTGTGTCTAAAATCAAATTATGTTCTTTTAATAGTTTAGTTTATTAATAGCGATACATTATAAAATCCTCAACATTGTTCTTGAATTTGCGATAAGCGCTAATTATCAAATCAAAGTTCAACGATTTGACCTTTGAAAACTCTACCAAACTCCTCCGACAATTTTCGGTCTAAACACTTGAAATTTTAGATATAGGTTCCTTGGACATGGATCTAACTTAATCATTTGATTTGAGTCCAAAACAAAATGTTAAGGGGTCATAATAGGGGTAAAATTTTAAAAATTTGACCGTTTTTTTTGGCTCAACATACACGCCCAAACACCCGGGCGACGCCGAGCTGAAATGCTATTATATCTATAAAGGTGTAAGTGTCTGTCCGTGTGTCTGTGTGTCTGTGTACATTTTCCTACCAAATAACTCTGTCAATTTGTGGTCTACCGACTCGAAATTTTACACAAAGGATATTGAGATTTTAATCGGTTTTCGGGCAGAAATTTTGTTGTTAAGGGGTCAAAGTTCAACGATTTGACCTTTACGAACTCTACTCAACTCCTCCGCCAATTTTTGTTATAAATACTTGAAAGTTTAGATATAGATTACTTGGACAGGAATCTAACTTTATAATTATATTTGAGCCCAAAACAGTAAATTCTAAGGGGTCAAAATTGGGGTTAAAGTTTTAAAAAATTTGACGTCTGCGGTCTTTACCAACTTTTCTCTATGGTAGTATAGGAAGACTATTATATAGAAAGACATTACCATACATAGTCACACTTTTTAATATATACATAGGCATGTAAAGCAATGAACAGTACGATCGGAATTGCTAGTGTGTAAATAAAGACAAACGGTTTCTCCGTATCTGTGTAAAACTAAAACTGGCTATGCATTAATTAATTTATATTTTTGTTAAGCGCCGATATGACTTCCCGTGTTGAAAGTATGTTTTTATTTAATTCATAATTAACCTTCAAACCATAATTACCTAATTAATTTACTAACAAAACACGCATAAATTGTTTATTATATATATACAATGCATTTCATTTTTAAACTTGACTGTAGTTTCACGAATTTCACCATCGTAAGAAGTGATGTCTCACGTGTGATTTATCTTCGGCTCCTCAGCGTGGCTGTACTTTTAGCAAAATATGTTATATAATTCTGCTCATTGCTATCTACCTATTTACTTTTTAATCGTCATATTTAAGGTCATTGACTGAGAAGTACCCCTTAAAATCGTCGAAGTCTTACTCTGTCCAGTTTTCCTTGTTGTCTCTATAAAACTTTACTTGTTCTGATCAAACAAACTATGTAACCTGTCAGCAAGATCCCATGATTAACGTCCAATATTCAGTTGGTAACCTACGCAGTTTGGCTTACTTGTACAATAATACATATATGACCATGATAATAAATTGCACCCGGTCAGCAAATCGGTAATAAGAGAAGACATTAGACACGTGGAATAGATTGTGGTGTGAATTTGAATGACAGAATTGGAAATGTAAAGCGAGCAGACTTTCTGGAGCTTTCATCCCAGGCTAAACGTGAGTACTACGAGCAAGCTATGACTCTTTTCAAACATTTATTTCTACGCACACACCTACTCTTTCTTACCACGGGACACTAACCCCTGTCTCTACTATCAGACTCACATTTATTTCTAGTGCTGTACCCAAACGAACATTCTTCGTCATGCTAAAGACTATACACTGACACACACACACACACACACACACACACACACACACACACACACACACACACACACGCTCCTACATACGTAAACACACTGAAGTCTTTGCCCTTTCTTTCTACGATAATTGGCTTCCTTTGCCCCGGCGACTACTAGATATAAACACATATAAATGGAACTGAACTTTTCTCTTCTTCAACCAGCCTGCATGATATTGATTCTATCTTCATTTGTACATATTTATAGTATGGCATAAATGCCTATTTCACAAGATCGCCAGCTATAGAATAGCCATTGATGTGCAGAAATCAAAAACTCATAGTATTAACGTTGGCGTCGATTAGTTCTCTTCTTGATCTTCCAAATCACATTCTTAAATCATATGTAGACATCCATGCAGACGACACCACAATCTATGGCAATATTTCAAAGGCCAACAATGACCACAATCTTTCTGATTCTCTCTCTTCTGATCTTGAGAACATAGTGCAATCACTATACAGCACAACCAGATCACCGAAATTAAGCAACATTGAGCCTGGCCAGTTCCAAATGGGTGACCATTTGGGAAGGCGAGGAGCTGTTTGTACCGCAAGGTAAAATACCAGGTTGAGAAACTGGCGTGGTCTATCCTTCTCTCGAGGGTAGATGGGACTCTCTTAAGGTGTCAAAAAATGCAAGAGAGCTATATGCTCAGTCCGTTAATTCCAAAGTAGCTGAGCAGCGGTTTGTTTCCCACCAATTTTGGCAAATAGCAAACAGGATCCTGAACAGAAGCGTGCGTTCTATCCCAACCATCATCAATGGACTTGAGGTCATCTCGTCAGCATCAGACAAGGCCAAACTATTTGCCAAGAACTTTGCAGCTAATTCTACCCTAAGCGACCAAGGCCATCAACTCCCCATATTTCCTCTTATAATAGACAACACGCTATGCAACATACAAATATCTGTGCATGAGGGCGCTAAGCTAATCAAGAACCTTGATTCCAGTAAAGCAACTGGTACTGACGGCATTCCAATGATAGTGTTGAAAAAGCTTCAACCATAACTTGCCCCCATACTTACAAAAACTGTGTTAAGGAGAAGTGCTTCCCAACACCCTGGAAAACCTAATCAGTATGCCATGTATTTAAGAATTCAGGTGATAGGTCATCTTCCTCTCGGTACAGACAAATAAGTCCCTGTATGTCATGAGTAAGTTGCTGGAATTCATATTAAATAAAGAAGTAATCAACCACCTCAGCAGAAATAACCTTCTTAGTGACATGCATAATGGTTTCCGTTCTGCTAGATCCACAGCAGATATGCTAATGGTTATATCTCATAGGATTAATGAATCTAGCGACAAAAGCTTCCTTTCTAGGGCAAATGCTCTTGACATATCAAAGACCTTCGATAAGGTATGGCATAAAGGCCTACTTTACAAGATTTCCAGCTACGGTATAACTGGAAATGTTTTCCCAATTATTAAATCATTTCTCTCTGATAAGCTCATAAGAGTAGTGGTTGATGAGCAGAAATCAGAAGCCCACAGTATTAATGCTGGAGTCCCTCATGGACCCATTCTGGGCCCAACTCTCTTCCTGATCTACATCAATCATCTCTCAAAACACTTAAATCATTCGCTGACATCTATGTCGATGACTCGACAATTTATGGCAACATATCAAAGGCCGTAAATGACAAAGTTCTCTCTGATTCTCTCTCCTCTGATCTTGAGCGCGTATTACAATGGGGAAAAGGTGGCTGGTTACTTTTAATGCCTCTAAAACCAAGCTCCTATCTTTACATAATCAACGCTTTGATTCTTATTTAGCATCAATTGAAATGGATGGGTCTCGTTTTGGGGAGGCTCAATGTTTTGCCAAGCTTTTGGGGTTGACCTTTACTCCTGATCTGAAAGTGAACACGTACATCAAGACTGTTGCCAAGGTCGCTGGAAAAATAGAAGGAAACTTCTACCCTTCCAGTAGATATTTCACTGCTGATGCAATTCTCTATCTATATAGAAGCCAAGTACCTGCAAGTATGGAGTACGGCTGCCACATCTGGGTAGGAGCTGCTAAAAACAGCCCATCCTACCTTGACAGAGTACAAAATAGACTTTGTGGCTTCGTGGGAGATGCACTTTTCTTTTCCCTGCAACCTCTCTCCCACAGAAGGGACATTGGGAGCCTGTCTTTGTTTTATCGTTATTTCCATGGCAGGTGCTCGTCTGAACTCCAATCTATGGTCCCCCCTTACCAATCTTTCATGAAAAACACCCGTCTATCTGAAACTACTGTCAATAATTTTCCCCAATCTTTATCTGTGACAAAACCAAAACGTAGATTTCATGAACAAAGCTTCTTTCT
This sequence comes from Euprymna scolopes, assembly GCF_053919585.1. Taxonomy (NCBI): domain Eukaryota; kingdom Metazoa; phylum Mollusca; class Cephalopoda; order Sepiida; family Sepiolidae; genus Euprymna; species Euprymna scolopes. Next base: position 100,879,834 of record NC_136494.1, on the reverse strand, counting down.
TATAAGTGCACGCCTGTGGAACTCTGCCCCGTTTGCCTGTTTCCCACCTTACTAGAACTTGGATGTCTTCAAGTCCAACATAAACAAATTCCTGATAAACCACCCTCTTAAGTAAGACACTTTATCGAATCTCCATTACTAATGATTACTACGATATTATCCCATTGATTACTGTAATGCGATAACCCTTATCCTCGAGTGGCTTCCCGGCCTTGATAAAAGGTGACTACCATATAAAAAATATTGATTTTTGTATTTTGAATAATTTTTGTTGTTTAAAATTATGCACAGGGAAAAAAGTCTGAAATAGGAAAGTATTCCAAACGTAATGCCTCGTACATTTTATTCCGCCTAAATGGATCAGAGGGATTGCAAATAGCATCGTTATTTATGCACTCATCACCTGGAGCTTTCATTTCTTTGTTGCAGATATTGATGGTGTGAGACTCTAAGACAGCAAACCTTATCATGGACATTCATCAGAAGCAGAGATGCATCACTAAATTCCTGACAAAAGTGCATTTAGCGATGATTATAGAAAGAAAAATAAATTTTGGTGTACAAAAGGTCATGGAACCACTTCCATCTTTGGAGCTTTTAAATTTTTTGAATTACAAAAAAAGGAATATTTTTTAGTTAATAATGAAAAACAAAAAGAAGTCTCACTTCAACATTTAATAAACAGCTTTATTTGTCATCTTTGTTAGTAGCATGTACACGAGAGAAACAGGTTAATAGGAGAGTTCAGTGTTTGTGCGCGCATGTATTTATAGTAGTCGTGAAAAGACTTCCTGATATGGAGACGAAGATTAAACTTTAGTCAGGTCTGTTGAAGGAGAAAGAAAGAGAAAGGTGCATCTGATAGTAGAGACAGAACAAAGGGTTAGTGTCTTGTGGTAGGAAAGCGTACTGTATGAAGCGCATGTGGAAGCAAGTGGGAGTTAGTCATGTTAGTTTGTTGTACTTAAATTCAGCCTGGGGCCAGGTTAAGTCTGCTACCTGACAGGGTCAGGAGGAAAGCTGGTTAAAAGTTTTAGATTTCACCTTTTATGTACTCAGTCACATGATTGAGAGCTGGCTTGTGATTGAAAAAGTCAGGGAGAAAAGGGATTTCAATTCTCGAGCCGTAAGAATTAGCTCCTGCATGTGATTGTAGCAAGTTTCAGACGTTAAACTTTACTTAAGTACCAGGATGTTAAAAACTAATCAGATGATATTATGAAATTAAAAAAAAATGTTTTGTTGAAGAAGTAGTGTATGTTTCACAAAACAACTGTTTCCATCATTTTACTTCAGCTAGTTCTCAGAAGACAATGAATTAATTACACAAAAAAATAAAAACTAATCACACAATACCCCCCACGAAACTGACAAAAAATATTCTTGTTTCAAGACAAAAATAAAAATAAATCACAGAATTCCCCCCAGGAAACTGAAAATTTCAAGAGTTCATGATATCCTTAATTAAACCAATGCACAAAATCATTTCTTAAAATTCTTCTCTCAAGACAAAAAATAAAAAGGAACCACAAAATGAGCCCCAGGAAACTGACAATTTCAAGAGTTCATGATATCCTTAATTAAAGCAATGCACAAAATCATTTCTGAAAATTCTTGTCTCAAGACAAAAAATGAAAAGAAACCACAGAATGACCCCCAGGAAACTGAAAATTTCAAGAGTTCATGATATCCTTAATAAAAGCAATGCACAAAATCATTTCTTAAAATTCTTCTCTCAAGACAAACAAAAATAAAAAGGAACCACTGAATAGCCCCCCGAAAACTGACAATTTCAAGAGTTCATGAAGTTCCTAATTGAAGCAATTGTTAAAATTATTTCTTAAAATTCTTCTCTCAAGACAAAAATAAAAAGGAATCACAGAATACTCACCTAGTAAACTATCAATATCAATAGTTCATAGGAGTCTTAATTAAAGCAATGCACAAAATTATTTCTTAAAATTCTTGTCTCATGACACAAAAAATAAAAAGAATCAAGGAATTCCCCACAGGAAACTGACAATTTCAAGATTTTATGAAGTTTTTAGTTAAAGAAATGCACAAAATTATTTCTTAAAATTCTTGTCTCTAGGCACAAAAAAAAACAACAACAGAATACCTCCCCAGGAAACTGACAGTTTCAAGAGTTTATGAAGTTCTTAACTAAGTAATGTTTAAAATTATTCCTTTAAATTCTTGTCTCAAGACACAAAAAATAAAAAGGAACAACAGAAGCCCTCACATAGGGAACTGACAATTTCAAGAGTTCATTAAGTTCTTAATTTAAGCAATGCTTAAAATTATTTTTTAAATTCTTTTCTCAAAACAAAAAAATAAAACGAAACCACTGAATGTCCCCAAGGAAACTGAAAATTTCAAGAGTTCATGAAGTTCTTAATTAAAGCAATTATTAAAATTATTTCTAAAAATTCTTGTGTCAAAGCACAAATGCCTCTGCAGGAAACTGACAATTTAAAGAGTTCAGGAAGTTCTTGATTGAAGCAATGCTTAAAAAGATTTCTTAAAATTCTTCTCTCAAGACACTGTCATAGGAGAACATATTCTCTCCTATGATTGGATTAAGAAATATATAAATATTTCTTATAATATATAAATATGTTTATTGATATATTAATTAAAACATAAAGACGTTCCTAGAATGTCGTTATTCATAAACATAAATAATAATAGGCGTCTATAAATATAAAAAGGCGTAGAACGTCTTTTTGCTCCTTTTTTGTAGTCTCTAGAAGGTTCCAGGAAGTTCCTTTTAAAACTCATATAAAAGAAACGCTATTAGTGGCTAAAGTCAGTTACTGACATATTTTGGGATGCAAAAAGAGGCAACCAACGTCCGAATTCCGGCTTCCACATAAGGCCGTAAAAAAACCTCACTGAAGAACTGGCTGTCTGGATTCTGGTAAAGTTTTTATTTATTCTTTGAGTTTGTTGACCGAAACACATATACATATAAAAATACACTAAAGAAAACATTGCAAAACACAATACATTAAGAAATACTTTTTTTATGATCTAAGGGAGACAATTTATTAGCGAGTTGTTGTCCTTCAAACATGGTAATCTTTTCTTTTGTTTTCTTTTCTTGTTAATTTATTTTTTAATAAATTTCTTTTTCGTTAAATCTTTTTCTTTTGTATTAATTTTATTACATGTGGGTGCTGATAAATCCCTAGACCATACGAGCTATGATCGGCACACATATGTAATAAATGGGGGCTCGTCAAAACAAAAAAAAACATTTATTAAGTTAGTCCACAACCTTCCGATTAATATATATACAAAAGGAAAATTTATACCAAACTAAACAATAATAAAAAGATTCCTTCTGTCTTTCTTTACTGAGATAATGACATAATATTTATAATTAGCTGTGCGCTATTAATATATATATATATATATATATATATATATATATATATATATACATTGGTCTAACGATAGTTAAAAATAAATAAATAAATAAATAAAACAAAATATATACATATATATAAATTTATAAAATAATAATAATAATAATTTGATTTGCTTACGGAATTTCAGATGAATAAAAAGGAAATAACATCTAAAAATATTATAAATATAATTAAATAAAACAATCTGGCAAAACAGACGCTAGCCTTAAAAAAAACAATTAATAAAATAAAAAATGTCTTCCTAATGTCATTAAGAAAAAAAAAAAATTGAACTAAATAAAACAACAAAAATATATACATATATATAGATTTATATACAATAACAAAAAAATTGATTTGCTTACGTAATTTCAGATAAATAACAAAGTAAATAACATTTGAAAATATTTCAAATATAAAAATAAAACAATCTGGCCAAAAAGACGCTAGCCTTCATAAAAAAAATTAAAATGTCTTCTGAATGACATTGTACTATTTTATAAACAAATGCAAGGGAGATAACTATATTATCAAAATAAAAAAATGAAAAATTTTCACCGTGTCAAACAAATGCACAAAAAATAAAAAATAAAAATTAAAAATAAAATTAACAAACAATATAACATATAGATATATGTTAAATTTATATCGAAGTGATTACTTAATTTCAAAATAAATAAATAAATAAATAAATAAAATAAAATAAAAATAAAAAATAAAATAAAAACAGACAAAAATACTATCGGAAACTCCGACGCTTTCAAATTTTTTTCCAACATAATCTAACGGAAATAACTACATTATTCAAAATAGTTGTTAACATAAGGAAACAGCGTTCCATATTCGGTTAAAAAAAATTAATTAAATATAAAATATTAAATTATAACATAAAATGCCTTTCTCGGTAGAAATTTTTTTAGGTTCCAAAACAATAAAAGAAGACTTCTTTACGTTAAAAAATCCGAACTATTGGATATCGCTGATTATTTCGAATGTGATATAAATCCGAATATGAATAAAGCTGAAATGGAAAATATAATCGAGGCAAAACTCATAAAAATAAATTTGTTAGACCCTCATAGTTCAAAATTACAGGACAGTACTCTACGGTTACAATTAGAAGTTAAAAAATTAGAAATAGAAAGTACTGAAAGAATGGAATTGCAAAGAATAGAATTAGAAAAAATGAAGCTGGAATTGCAATCCAGAAACATAAATTCCTCACCAATTAATTCATCCTTCGACGTAGAACGATATATAAAACTCGTACCACATTTTAATGAAGCAAGAATAGAGAAATATTTCCCTCATTTTGAAAAAATAGCAACAACGTTAGGATGGCCGTATGAAAATTGGCCAGCACTTTTACAATCGGGACTAAGGGGACGAGCTGCCGATATATATTCTGCATTAGACAACGAGGATTCCTCAGATTATGAAACTATTAAAACTGTCATACTAAATGCGTACGAATTGATTCCGGAAGAGTACAGGTTAAAATTCAGGAATTTTAAAAAATTTGAAAATCAAACTTTCGTTGAATTCGCCAGACAAAAAACGGACTTATTACATCGATGGCTTAGAGCAAAAAAGGTAAATGGCGACTTTGAGAAATTAACACAACTAATATTATTAGAGGAATTTAGCAGATGTGTCGACAAAGACACACAATTGTACCTAGACGAAAAAGATATTACAAACATAAATGACGCTGCGATACTCGCAGATACTCATCAGGTAACTTTACGAAAACGTTACGAAAAAACAAACCTGCCCCATAAGCATTTAGATGGTTACTCTTATAATAAATCCTCAATAAGGTCTCAAACTCATAATCTTTCTCGCAATAATAACATTCATAACAGACAAAACCCTTACCCAACTGATTCTATAGTCAAATGTACTTACTGTGGTAGACGCAATCACCTGATATCTGAATGCAGAATAAGAAAAAGAGATAACGAGTCCAATAGAAACTACAAACCCCACGCATTCGCAAACACAAGAAAAATCAATTCTTTCCCTCACTCATCTCTCCAGAGTTCAAATGAATTTAAAAATAATACAGATTCGATCATGCAAACTTATAAACCATTCTTATCCGATGGCTGCGTTTCCACAGGTTACATTAAAAACACTACTCCTATACAAATCCCAAGAGACACAGGGGCGTCCCAAACACTTTTACAAAAACACATTTTACATCTATCCAATTCTACCTTCACGGGAGAATACGTCCTATTACAAGGTATCGACTTAAATTCTACAAAAATACCTCTACATAAAATATATTTACAATCTAGCTACATAAACGGTTTTGTTGTAGTTGGGGTTCTTCCCACCCTACCAGTAAAAGGTGTCTCCTTAATCTTAGGGAATGATCTAGCAAACGGTAAAGTTATAACAAATCCGATAATTACAGATAATATAGATTTAACAGACACAAATGAAGAAGATAACAACTTATATCCAATATGTGTACTCACTCGAGCTAGAAAAAATAAACAACTGCTAGAAAACCACAACACTTCATTACAAGACACTTTATTAAAATTAAACGAAACATTTATAGCGCACGACTTAGAAAAATTAAATAATAAAAATAAACATTTAGATATTAGCACTGTACGTAATGGAAACACCACAGGAGAATTACAAAATAATCTTATAAAAGAACAACAAAACGATAACGAACTATGTCTTTTAAAAAGTAAGGCACTTCCATTAGAAGACGCAGAAAAAGAACGAGAATGTTTCTATATGACAGATGGAATCCTCATGAGAAAATGGAGACCATTAGATGCTAGTCTAACTGAAGAATGGAGGATAATACACCAAATAGTGATCCCAAAAGTTTACAGAGAGGAAATACTCAATATAGCTCATAATACCCCCATGTCAGGCCATCTAGGTATAAATAAGACACATGACAAAATATTACAACATTTTTACTGGCCGAAATTGAAACAAGATGTAATCGCTTTTTGTAACTCTTGCCACACTTGTCAGATGGTCGGGAAACCAAACCAGAAAATTCCTCCCGCACCTCTAAAACCTATTCCAGCTTTCGGCGAACCTTTTAGTAGAGTGCTAGTTGATTGTGTTGGTCCTCTCCCTAAAACAAAAACAGGTAACATCTATCTGCTAACAATCATGTGTGCATCTACCCGCTTTCCGGGGGCAATTCCGCTAAGGAATATTAAGACAAGAACTATAGTGAAAGCCTTAACTAAGTTCTTCTGCTTAGTCGGGATCCCATCATCCATTCAATCAGACCAAGGCTCAAACTTCATGTCTGGTCTATTTAAACAAGTGATGGATGAAATGTCTATAACACAATATCGATCTAGTAGTTACAATCCAGAATCACAGGGAGCTCTTGAACGTTTTCATCAAACACTCAAGTCTATGATACAAAAATTCTGCTTCGAATATCAAAAAGATTGGGATGATGGAGTTCATTTTGTTTTGTTCGCAGCAAGAGAAGCAGTCCAAGAATCGCTTGGTTTTAGTCCGTTTGAACTCGTTTTCGGTCATACAGTAAGAGGTCCTTTAAAACTTCTAAAAGAAAAATGGCTTACAAAGCGGAACGATCTGCATCTCCTAGATTATGTTTCCAAATTTAAAGAAAAATTATATTCGGCTTTCACATTAGCACAAGAAAACTTACAAAATTCTCAGGCTAGAATGAAAACTAGATACGATAAAAACAGTAAACACCGTACTTTCCAAATAGGAGATAAAGTACTAGTATTCTTACCAATTCCATCTAATTGTTTACAGGCAAAATATTTTGGACCATATGTCATAAAAGAAAAAATTAATGATGTAAATTACATTATACACACCCCAGATAGGAGAAAGAAAAATAGGTTATGCCACATCAACATGTTAAAACCTTACTTAAGTAGAAATGCTACAGCAACAACACGGCCAGTTTTTACTTTGAAAACTATTTCAGATATTGACACAAGCAAAACACCTTCGGACACTGAAAAAACTTTTCTTAAAGAAAAATAAATAGGTCATTACAGTAAATTAAACAACTCCGAAATCCTACAAAATCTAAACAACAAACTTATACATTTATCTTATGAAAACAGAAAAGATGTATGTGCTTTGGTCAATAGATTCAAAGATCTTTTTCTAGATGTTCCTAGGAAAACTACAACAGCAATACATAATGTCGTCGTGGGCAATGCAAAGCCCATTAAACAACATTTCTACCGACTAAATCCCATCAAGCTCCAAAGTCTGAGAAAAGAAATTAAATATATGCTGGAAAACGACATTATAGAACCAAGCAACAGTGAGTGGAGTTCACCATGCATCCTCGTGCCTAAACCCGATGGAAGTTACAGATTTGTCACAGACGTTCGTAAAGTCAATGAAATCAGCAAGAGTGATGCTTATCCAATTCCTAGAATTGATGATTGTATAGATTCAATTGGAAAATCAAAATATGTCAGCAAATTTGACTTGATGAAAGGTTATTGGCAAGTACCTTTAACCAATGAAGCCAAACATATTTCCGCATTCGTCACACCAGATGGTTTGTACCAATACAAGGTTATGCGGTTCGGAATGAAAAATGCACCAGCAGCTTTTCAAAGAATGATGCATTCCATATTACAGGATCTTGACGGATGTGAGATTTATATCGACGATGTAATCGTTCACAGCAATACATGGGAGGAACATTTAAAAACTTTAACCCAATTTTTCAGAAAATTACAAACTAACAACCTGTGTATCAATCTCAGCAAAACTGATTTCTGCCAGGCAAAAGTCGAATACTTGGGGCATATTGTGGTCAGGGACAAGTGAAACCCATCTCAGCAAAAGTGGACGCTATTAAAAAACACCCTGCCCCAACCAATAAAAAACAACTTATGAGATTTCTAGGTATGGCAGGATTTTATAGGAGATTCTGCAAAAACTTTTCCACAATAGCAAGTCCACTCACCAATCTTTTAAAAAAGGCTACAAAATATAATTGGACTGATTCCTGCCATAATGCTTTCAATAATATAAAATCAACTCTTATTGAAAGTCCAGCCTTATCAACACCGGATTTCACCAAACAATTTAAATTACAGGTTGATGCAAGTGATGTGGGTATGGGTGGAATTCTCACTCAAGAAGATGAGCATGGTTTTGAAAAAGCTATTGGTTATTTTTCAAAAAAATTCAATGTCTACCAAAAAAATTATTCCACCATTGAAAAAGAGTGCTTGGCCTTACTATCAGCTATACAGCATTTTGACTTTTACATTAATGTGACTGTGCAGCCTGTTTTAGTTCGCACTGATCACAACCCACTGACTTTCCTAAACAAAATGATTAATAAGAACCAAAGACTAACGAGATGGACTCTTTTTTTACAAGAGTACAATATTATAATCGAACATATAAAAGGTAGCGACAACATTATCGCCGATGCTCTATCTAGAGCATAACTTTGTTTCTTTTCACAAACACAAAATAACATTAAAAAATAAAATAAATTCACACACTCAAGTATTACATATCTAACACAAAAATTATACAAATTAACAAACTGTACAAATACATATTCATCTATTGTGATACTCTTATCCATATTTCTCATTTACAAAAAGAAGAAGAACGAACATTGACTAAAAACTTTCAGTACCTTGTATATTTATTGATATTGCCATTTTCTTTGTTTGCTTTCACATTCATTTTTCCAGGTACCAGACCATAGCCAGCCTTGTGAAATTAAAAGTTTTGATATCCAGATATCAAAACTTTTACCTTGAAGGGGGGAGTGTCATAGGAGAACATATTCTCTCCTATGATTGGATTAAGAAATATATAAATATTTCTTATAATATATAAATATGTTTATTGATATATTAATTAAAACATAAAGACGTTTCTAGAATATCGTTATTCATAAACATAAATAATAATCGGCGTCTATAAATATAAAAAGGCGTAGAACGCCTTTTTGCTCCTTTTTTGAGTCTCTAGAAGGTTCCAGGAAGTTCCTTTTAAAACTCATATAAAAGAAATGCTATTGGTGGGTAAAGTCAGTTACTGACATATTTTGGGATGCAAAAAGAGGCAACCAACGTCCGAATTCCGGCTTCCACATAAGGCCGTAAAAACAAAAACCTCACTGAAGAACTGGCTGTCTGGATTCTGGTAAAGTTTTTATTTATTCTTTGAGTTTGTTGACCGAAACACATATACATATAAAAATACACTAAACAAAACATTTTAAAACAATACATTAAGAAATACTTTCTTTATGATCTAAGGGAGATAATTTATTAGCGAGTTGTTGTCCTTCAAACATGGTAATCTTGTCTTTTGTTTTCTTTTCTTGTTAATTTATTTTTTAATACATTTCTTTTTCGTTAAATCTTTTTCTTTTGTTTTAATTTTATTACATGTGGGTGCTGATAAATCCCTAGACCATACGAGCTATGATCGGCACACGTATGTAATAACACAAAAAATCTAAAGAAACTACAGAATGCGCTCCAGGAACCTGACAATGTCAAGAGTTCATGAAGTTCTTAATTAAAGCAATGCTTAAAATCATTTTTTAAAGTTATAGTCTTAAGACACAAAAAATAAAAAGGAATCACAGAATGACCCTTAGGAAACTGACAATTTCAATAGTTCATGAAGTTCTTAGTTAAAGCTGTGCTTAAAACTATTTCTTAAAATTCTTGTCTCACGACACAACCTATTTAAGGTGCTTCTACATTTTATCGCCGAAATTTGAGCCGCCATTTTATTTCACCCACCTGCTGTCCAAATCCAAGGGAGAAATCAGTATTTTAAACTATGGCCGAAGCATGAAATAAATAACAAAAAATTAAACTTCCGGAAAGAACTATGACAAAAAGTAAATAAAGAAAGTGAAAGAGAACATATATCCGTAATTGTTTAATTGGAAATGTTTCGGTTTAATTAATGAAAACGGGAAATGGAAACCAAAACATATATTGTATAAAAATGTATCAAAATATAATTGTCTCACTCCTGGAAAGGGTTCAAAAGAGAGTCGCTAACCTGAGAGGTCCTGAACTGTCATCTAAGCTTAGCCTCTGTCCTATCGAGGAAATGTTTCGTCCCTCTGCCTGTTCTACAAATACTTTAATGGTGGCTGCTCTGACAAACTGCAAGCACTTGTACCTCCTCGACGTTACTACCCCCGACAAACCCGACAAGCAACTAAGTCCCACCCCTTTACAGTAGAGATCCCTAGGTGTAAGAAAGCCTTTACTCCAATAGTTTCTTCTCCAGAAGTGAAAGTCTTTGGAACTTCCTTCTGGGATACTGCTTTCCCAACTGTACTGATATGCAGAAGTTCTAGTGTAATGTGAACCAACATCTTTCTAATCATCCCCCTTCATAATGCCCCCGCAAATTGTCCTCGATAGTAGCCCCCTACTTCAACATGGCACTTGCCTGGTTTGGGGTGAAGATTGAATAAAAAAAATTGTAAAAACATTTATTGAAAAGTTTGCGTAAGAAAATATAATTTTAATAAAACAATTTTGTAATGAAAGCAATATTGGATTTTTATAAGATAGTTTTTTGTTGTTGTTTTTTCGAACAAATAAATAATTTCAAACATGTTACTAAATTAAAGCAAGTTTGAAGGGTTCAACGACAAATTAATTTAAATGATTGTTTTTTTTTTCTTTTTTTTAACGGAGAAGTGTTTTTTTTTATATTTTTTTTAACTAGGAATCGAAATATAATTGGAAAAAAACATTTATTGAAAAGTTGATGGAGAGAACGCCATTTAAAACCGTCACAGAATTCCCTTGCAGGTACCATTCTCATTTCCCTCTCACAGGAGTAAATTTGAGAAACTGCGAGAAGCCCATGCACCTGCAGAAAGTCTATAATTCTGATGTTATTATCTGTAAAAAAAAAATGTCTTCTTGAGAAGGATTATTGTCAAGATTCATTTTCTCCAGTAATGTCGGTTTTACTACGTTTCTAGAAGTAATAAATGTTAAGTTTAGGTTAATTTATTATTTCCCTTTCAGGAAGTAATCGTTATCCACATTAATTTTACGTGAAATAAAATGGCGTCTCCAATTTCGGCGATAAAGTTTAAAAGCACCCTATTTAATACTAAAGATTTTCGCCCCAAATCAACCTTAACCCTAAACCATAACCATAACCTTGACTTCCAAACCTAAACCCTAGTAGACCAAAATATGATTTTCTTGTAGATTTCGATAATACTTAAGATTTCTGACAAAAATCAACCTCAAACCTTACCCTAACTCTAAATCTAAACCCCAACCCTAAAGCAGTCTTGCAGTTACGAACGGCAAAGTTAAAAGTAAGTTCGACAACTCTAAAAAGGTCACATCAGTATTTTACACCGTCAAATCATGTGTTATTTTGTTAAGAAAATTATATTGAACGAATTTGACGTAAATACTTGATTAAATAAAGAGAACGAACATATTTATAACTATTTATTTAACAGAAAAACGAACCAATTTTTAGAAAGTCTTTAGGGAAAAACGAACAAAATAAAATCTGAAGTAATGAACCACGTAACAAAATATAAATTCCACCCCTTCTCCTTTATTTCTGCAACACGTAGTTAACGATATCAGTTTTCATATTTCAGATATAAAAATCAAATTTGCGCAGTCACTCAGAATTTTGGGGAAAATGTTTGACACCACTAACACAAAACTGCGAATAAAATACTAAAAAAATCGTAATTTTTATTTTCAAGTTTAAAGTGGGTTGTTTATTTTCTTTATGGAATATACTTCCAAAATAAACTATTAAAGTTGTTTAAAAATAATAGAAATATTATTTTTATATTTAAAAAAACTGCGCGCGTTCATGTAGCCATGTTTTTTACGTAATGAAATCAATTGAATTTTACGAGTTAATTTTTTTCAATTTTTAAACTTTAAAAATCTATCAAAATTTTTCTAATGGTTCAATTTTTACGGAAATGTATATTCAAATGAAAATAATTAATTTTCTCACCTCAAATTTATATATTACGAATTGAAGACAACATATCAATAAATTAAATAAGCTAATTTAAAACAAAAAAGAACGGTTATTTGCAAATTTACCTGTGAAGTCCAAAGTTTAAAACCCTTATTTTAAAAAAAAACACGTTGAATTTTTTTTTGAAGTGAAACCTTATACCGAAATGTGCATTTTTAATAACGGTGCTCATATGAAAAATGTCTGGAAACTTATTGAGGGCATCTTGTATATGAAGTTTCTTTAGATTATATATTATGTAATCTTTTTTTATTTTTTGGTATTTTCACGCAAACAAAGTACAATGCCACTTTGATGCAGGGGGCTACTATCTGGGACATAATTTGCAGAGATACTATATAGGGAGTTGAGCAATACTATATAGGGAGTTGAAATATATGTTTACATTACTCTTGATAGATGCAAGTTTAGTTGGGGATGCAGGAACCTGGAATGGAATTTTAAAGTCTATCAGTCCTGGGGAAGAAACTATTAGAGTAGAAGGCTTTTTTACATCTAGGGATCTCAACTGCGTAGGGGTAGAATTTGCTGCTTGTTGGGTTTGTTGGTGGTATTTACGTCGAGAAGGGGCAAAGGCTTGTAGTTCGTCGGAGCATCCACCATTAAAATACTTGTAAAACAGGCAGGAGGAAATATTACCATGATTGCAATTTGACACTGTTATGGCCTCGTTTTTTATAAAAAAAGGTGAGTAGGTTTGTATGAATTGACAAGGAATGAATGTTCGTAAACTGTTTGTACGTATTATGAATTGACAAGGAATGAATGTTCGTAAAATATAACTTATCTTTTGGACGATGGAGAGGGTTAGGGTAGGCCGGTCATCCTGCTGTCGGTGATGCGTGTCCTGACTTGTAACTGGAAAGCGAGTGACTTATTTCATCAGCGCTAGCTGCCCGACGTCTTCGTCGACTTTCTCCTCCTCTTCTTCTTTGGTTTGTGTGAATTAGGCATCGTTTAGAATTGAAGGCGTTTGGCCCATAACATGAGAGCGTAGTCGGCTTCAGTTAGCTGATGCGTTATTTCTTTTTCTTCTTCATCTCTTTAGGCCGGGTGGGAGAATGTCCGTGCGTTCACTGACGCAGCTGGGCGAAAATCTCCTGTTCCCTCCTCTCGGTTCCCTCAAATACCTCGTTTTTATAGTGGCAAACTGGCTCCCAGCGACTGTGATATTTGAGGTGTTTATTTTAGGCGCGGAGCTCTGCCATTGGTTGATAATTATTTTGTAGTTATCTTATTTTTTTCTTCCCAAGCTGAAGCGATGCATGGCACCATGTGCAAATGACAATTTTTTTTTATTTTGTCTCTCATGGTGGATGCGTTAACATCCGATTGGCTGCCAATTCTCATCATGTTCCCACACACATCGCCACCCGAAATAGCGAAGCTATTCCGAGAGTGTCCGTGAGGATTTGGGTGGATAGGGTTTTAAATCAAGTCAGGGGGAAGATTTGAGAGGACATGATAGAATCTTGTGGTCTCGTTGGATATGTTCCTCAGTTCGAATTGAGCCTCGCATATAGCGAACCATCCGTCCACAGCAGCATGCATAAATCCTGGTATCTTTACAGAGACCGCTGACACAGTATCCTCCATTGCGAAATTTGTGGGTTACGCGTTCAGTGGTTGACAGAAATGTTTAATATCTTAGCAGATTGCCGTTCGTCCTGTTAATATAATTAAACGTCTTTTTTTCTTTTTTTTCTTTTTTGAAGGTTGGTGTTTGTATAATTGTTCGCCAATTCTTATTTTAGTCACATAAATTATTTGAGTAAAAAAAAATGGGTTCTCTTAACTTCAGTAATAATACGTATGTCCTTTTATTATTATTATTTATTTATTTTTGGAATGTGCGATTTCATCGTGGTCGGCGGGTTCACCATTTATTGGCGGTCTAGGGTATTGAAGGAAATGCGTGTTCCTCTCGCATTCGGGTTTCACCATTTGTGGCTTCAGTTTTTATGAGAAGAGGGATTTAACAAAGGAGATGAATGTTTGTAAAATGTAATTTATTTTTTGGACGGTGGAGAGGGTTAGGGTAGGTCGGTCATCCTGCTGTCGGTGATGCGTGTCCTGACTTGTAACTGGAAAGCGAGTGACTTATTTCATCAGCGCTAGCAGCCCGGCGTCTTCGTCGTCTTTCTCCTCCTCTTCTTCTTTGGTTTGTGTGAATTAGGTATCGTTTAGAATTGAAGGCGTTTGGCCCATAACATGCATGAGAGCGTAGTCGGCTTCAGTTCACTGGTGCCTTATTTCTTTTTCTTCTTCATCTCTTTAGGTCGGGTGGGAGAATGTCCGTGCGTTCACTGATGCAGCTGGGCGAAAATCTCCTGTTCCCTCCTCTCGGTTCCCTCAAATACCTCGTTTTTTATAGTAGCAAACTGGCTCCCAGCGACTGTGATATTTGAGGTGTTTATTTTAGGCGCGGAGCTCTGTCATTGGTTGATAATTATTTTGTGGTTATCTTATTTTTTCTTCCCAAGCGGAAGCGATGCGTGGAGCCATGTGCAAACGACGATTTTTTTTTTTTTGTCTCTCATGGTGGATGCGTTAACATCCGGTTGGCTGCCAATTCTTATCATGTTCCCACACTCTACAAATTCGGATACATCTGTTGTTTGGTTACATTCAAAACATCTGTCAACTTTTAATGACATTTAAATTTTTCCCTGCCCTCGTGAAAAGACAAACGTTAGAAAGGGAATCCTGAACAACAATGAGCGATTAAAAACAAGTTAATAATTTCACCTGCTTTCATGCTTTGAATAAAAAATATTAATGTCAGAGGGTGGATCATCGAACACAGCTGAAAAAGCATACGAAAAGTCGAGGTATAGACAACAAAAATTAAACAGTCGTCAATAAAAAAATTTATAACAAATAAATGTTACCAAAGGCAAGATAAATTACTTTCATCTTCCTGGATGTTTTGTGTGTGTTAACGTATTTTAAAGCTTTTATTCAGTTAAAAAAACAAGTAGTGTCCAATTGGTAAAGTAAACCGACAACAACATGGCCGTCTGTCGTTGGAGTATCGGTAATGGTTCAAAACTCGAAAATAAACAAAATACTAATACAGAAATCCAACCAATAATTGTCACCGTAATATTTCTATTAATATTTTGTTTTGCTTTCATTATCTGTGTATCAGAGATCCAAGATGAATGACAAAGCAGATGAAAAGCCGTGAATACGACGATTTTCAACCACTTGAGAGAGATTGGAAAGATAAAGAACTTGATAAATGGGTGTGTTATATAACAAAAATTAGCATATGGAAGTAAGAAGGGCAAATGAAAAAGTTTAGTTTACACTTTTATTGAGGGTCAATGCGATTGTAGGAGGTGTGTTTTAACGAATTTTAAAGCTTTTGTTCAGTTCAAAAACAAGTAGTGTCCAATCAGTAAAGTAAACCAACATGACCGCCTGTCTTTGGAATATCGGTAATGGTTAAAAACTCGAAAAATAAAGAAGAATACTGATACAGATATCCAACCAATAAGTGTCACTGTGATATTTCTTGAATTTCTATCAATATTTTGTTTTGTTTTCTTAATGTATGTGTGTGTCTGTGTGTGTGTGTCTGTTTGTGTGACTGTGCGTGTGTGTGAGCATGTGTGTGAAGATGTGTGTATGCGTGTGTGTGTGTGTGTGTGACTGCGTATGCTTGCGTGCGTGTATGTGTGTGTGTTGGTGTGTTATAGAGTTTTCCTTCCAGCTTGTACATATCTGCTGAAGCTTCTTCATCTGAAATATCAAAAAATCGAATTTCAAGTGAAACCAATCATATCTACTGAATTGTCATGTCACAATGGACACACCCAAAAATTGTCATGTCACAATGGACACTCCCAAAAATTACGAAAAACGATAAAGTAGAAAATTTATTATTAATGCAAACAGTTTTCGAAGACGATTAGTGAAAATTGAGTTTTGCTAAATCGACTTAAATATTTTCAGCTTTTAGAAAATAATTGCCTCCCTTTTATTGTGATTCTTAATCTCTGGTTTCTTTTTCTAGCAAACTCAATTTTCACTAAATGTCTTTGAAAACTATTTTCCTTAAAACTTAATTTTATACTTTATTATTTTGGGATACGTTCATTACTGTGACATGACAATTAAGGAGAAAACATTTGTTTTACTTGAAATTCGATTTTTCGATTTCCCTGTCAGATGAAGAAACACCCACTCAATAAGACATTGGATACATATTTTAGAAAAAAAGCATATATTTTTTTCTTTCCGTCTTTTTTCTTTCTTTTTAAAGGATTATCTGGGCTGGTGCATCTGCTACCAGTCTCCTTTTTTTTTTTTTTTTTTTTTTTACAAAGGCATCACCACATTATCAAGGCCCAGAGGCCACTCAAGGATAAGGGTTAAAGAGTGTACAGTAGAAATTGGTCAATATAGTAATCATTAGTAATGAAAATTTGGTAAATTTAATAACTTATATGGAACGGCTCATCAAGAACTTATTTACTTGATCCTGGACAGAGCTCAAAAAAGAGTCGCCAACCTCATTGGTCCTGAACTATTAACTAAACTCCAACCTCTGTCCCATCGCCGAAACGTGGCATCCTTTTGCCTGTTTTACAAGTATTTCAATGGCACGTGCTTTGACAAACATCGAGCACTTGTAATCGCGCGACGATAATACCCCTGATAAACCTAACAAGCAGAAAAATCCTCCCCTACACTGATCCCTAGATACCATAAAGCCTTCTACTCGAATAACTTTTTCCCTAGGACTGCTGCACTTTTGAATTCCGTCCCAAGCCCCTGCTTCCCTGACTGTACTAACATGCAGAAATTCAAGTGTAATGTGAATAGACATCTCACTGCCCAACTCCCTAAATAGTATCCCTGCAAATATGGTCCCAAATAGTAGCCCCTCACAACTAAATGGCTCTGACCTGTGTTTCGAATGAAACGTCAGTAAAAAAATTGTTTACTATTTTTTCATGCGAAAATACTTAAAATATTTAAAAAAAACAAAACAAAAATAAAATCATCGTAGATATTTATGCTGACAATACTACAATCTATGCCAACACATCAAAGGCCGTAAATGAGTAAGTTCTCTCTGATTCTCTCTCCTATGATCTTATGTATGCGGTACAATGGGGAAAGAGGTGGCTGGTTACTTTTAATGCATCTATAACCAAGCTTCTATCTTTACATCATTAACGCTCTGATCCTCATCTGACATCAGTTGAAATGAATTGCTCTCGTCTTGGGGAAGCTCCATGTTTTGACAAGCTTCTGAGTCTGACCTTTACTCCTGATCTGAAATGGAACACGTACATCAAATCCGTTGCCAAGACTGCTGGAAAAATGGTGCCATCGTTCTACCGCTCCAGTAGATATCTCACTGTTTATGTGATTCTCTACCTGTAGAAGAGGAAGGCACGTCCAAGGATGGGGTACTGTTGCCACATCTGAGCAAGAGCTGCTTGAAGCATCTCATCCTTCCTTGACGGAGTTCAAAATAGACTTCATAGCCTAGTGGAAAATGCCCTTTTCTCTTTTCTGCAATCTCTTTTCCACAGAAGAAATGTTGTGAGCCTGTTTCTGCTCTATTGTTATTGTCATAGCTGGCAAGTGTTATCTGAGCTCTAATCTATGGTCCTCACATTGCCAAACTTTCATGAAAAACATCTTAATGAAAACACTATCAATAATTTCTCCCACTTTATCTGTGCATAAACCTAAACGTAGATTCCATGAGCAAAACTTATTTCTTAGAACTGCATGCATGCTTTCCAGCTGACTACAATATGGTTGTCTTCAAGTTTAATGTGAACAAGTTCTTGATGAGCCACAGCATGGAGTGAAATCGATGATCTCGAACGTCGTGAAAAGCCTTATCTTGCTGTTAAAAAGCTGCAAAAAGCGTATCTACGAGTTGAAAGAAAAAACTCATAAAACAATTGTGTTGATAATTATTAGTACTGAATCAACGAGACTAAGTTTTTAGTAAGTACAAAAATAAAACAAACTTTTTTTCCATCAAGTAATATTGAAAAAAAAAAATTGTCATTCTAAAAAGCATGTTTCGCTAATACGTTTTATGGTTAAAAAGCATTAGCGTTGAGAAAAGAAAAAATCTCACGCAAGTAATGATAGTATATTTTATTTTATTGACGAAAGTGAGTATTCCCACAAATTAAAAAAAAAAACGTTGGATTTTAATTCGATTAAAATAAACTTTTTACTGATCGACAGACTGCACGTTGAAGAAAAAAAAAAGCGATTTCGCTAAGCACGACACTAATAAAGTTTTAACGAGAACATGATATTCTTTTTCGCACAGAAATCAAAAAGATTAGCCAATATTAAATAAACGCTATAAACTCTCTTTCACAGGTAAATAACTAATTCTTTTTAAGGAAAAAGAGGAAAACAATGTATACAATCAACAAGGAATTGAACCCAGTACCTACATGTTATGAAAATTAAAAAATGCAAATGCAATCTACAGCTTTCCATATAAATGCAAACGCTGAATTATTTTCTCATGAAAGTGCCACACGAGGAAATAAATACATGAAAAAATTTCACTCCACTTAAATAACCAGGTACGAATTTTGTAAAGTTTTTTTTTTCTATAGAGTTTGTACTATAGAAAAAGTAAATCAACGAATTGCGTTGTTTCTGAAAATAACTCATCTTGTCATATTAAGTAATTCTAAACCATTAAAAAAAAAGAAAACAAGATAGACGATATATATTATTCCTTAATTGAAATTCATTTTTGAGATGAACATTATATTTATTAATTTATTTTTATTTCGGACTATTATTCTCATCTTTATTAGTTGTTGTTTTTCATCTTTTATTGGTTTGTTTATTCAAAACGTTTCGGCCAACTATTCCTCTGGCCTTCGTCAGGTGGTAACCGCGACGGATAGGAACTTCGAATCTCCTAACTGCATTCTCAGCCATCACTGCCATCCGTAGTTGTCGTCGTCTCACCACATAAATTAATATAAGATGGACGATTTTGCAAAACAGATGTTGGAGATGGTGACATTCCAACAAAGTTAACAATTAGAACTTTAAAATAAGGTTCCGAAAAGAACACTTGGCAATACAGAAACAAAATGAAGAGAAGCAGTTAAATTTAATGAAATACTTCGAGGAAAAGTAGGAAAGAGAAAAGAAAGAAATGAACAAACAAATATTGGAATTGAAAAAATACAGAACAGGCAAATATTGGAATTGAAAAATTTACATTTAGAGCAACAAAACGAGTCAGATAAAAATGGATTTGATAATGCAAGTTTTAGTGAATAAAGACGGAGAAGAAACCAGCACGGCCTTTTCCCAAAATGCGATCTGGTCAGCTATTGATACATTTCACTATGCTCCTGAGGATGACCTAACGTTTGAGGCATACTTAAGAAGATTTGAAGACCTTTTAAGATTAATTGCAGTGCATGGACGGATCAAAAGAAGGTTCGTTTATTGCTATGGAAGTTGGGTGCATCCAAACATAACAAATTCGTGGACTATATTTTACCAAGAAAATCCAACCAATTGTCATTTGACGAAGCAGTCAAACTATTAATGGAGTTATACTGTCTAAGAAAAGAAGCCTTTTCGATAAAAGATGGAAATGCATGGATCTTTCATGTAAGGAGAGCCAGGACTATAAACTTTTGCGTCTATACTTAATAAGCACTGTGACGATTTCAAGTTGTCGTCATTAATGGCGAACAATTTCAAATGCCTAATATTCACACAAGGTTTGATAGCCACAAAAGATGCTGATATAAGACGTCGTGCTCTAAATAAATTGGAATTAGAACCTGATTTGACGCTTCAGAAACTGGCTGAAGATTGTCAGTGGTTTGCGGCAATGAAGTAAGATTCCCGAAACATAGAGGAAGCAGGTATCGGGCACATTAAAAAGATATGCTTAAAAAATAAAGGACATCGACCTGGCAGCAATTACCAACCAAGAGGCAAAAAAGAACCGTTCACAAAATTATTAGGATAGACAAAATCCTAGGACTCCTTGTAGAAAACGTGGAGAACCTCATGGGTAAAATGCATATCAGTACCAAAGGAAAATAACGTGTGACCTATACAAGCAAATAAGGCACAATGCCTCATATTGCAGAGAAAATGTAACAAGAAAGAGCTACGTAAAAACTGCAAAAATGGACCCCTCACCAACCGAGAACATAAGGAAATATGTTATGTAGAGAATCAGAAATAACGAAGTGAAACTGCAACTCGATTCAGGGTCAGATTTATTGATTATAAATTTTCACACATAGAAGAGAATAGAAAAGCCCACGATGACAAAGACCAATAAAATCGCAAGATCGGTAACTGATGAAAAAATAAATTTTGAGGGTGAGGTAGTTATTAATGTGTTATTAAAAAGAACGACAAAAAAAAAAACTAGAAATGTTCGTTCTAAGGAATGCAACGAATTTATTCGGGACTGATTGGATTCAGGAATTTGAATTATGGGACTCACCAACGAGTGATTTTTGTCACAAAGTTGAAAACCTAACGGCCGAAGCCGACAAACCCCTAAAAGATCTCAAAAATTTTTCCCAAGTGTTTTCTCTGAAAAGCTTGGATGTTGCACAAAAAGAACTCGAGATTCGAATTGCTGGATAAAGCGAAACCAATATTCAAAAAGTCACGAAGCGTATCGTTCGCTTCAAGGGAAAAAATTGAAGAAGAATTGGAAAGACTAGTTACCATTGGGGTTTTGACCCCTATTAACTATAGTGAGTGGGCAGCCCCCACCCTATACATGAAAATCATTTAAACAGATTAGAGAATGCGTGGATTTTTCTACCAGATTGAATGCAGCGCTCAAAGGCCATCACTACCCGCTACCAAACCCAAACGAAGTATTCGCTAAGTTAAATGGCAGAAAATATTTTTCCAAAATAGACTTAAGCGAGGCGTACCTACAAATACCAGTAGATGAAGATAGCTCGAAACTTTTGTGCATCTCAACACAAAAAGAACTTTATAAATTCAATAGATTAGCATTTGGTATAAAAGTAGCACCTGCAATTTTCCCACAGATAATTGATACTTTGCTAAGCGGTTTGGATTTCACAATAGACTATCTGGACGATATTATCATGCATAGTTAAAATGTCGAACAACATAGAGATCATGTATTTCAAGTCTTTGACAGGAAGCAAAATACAATTTTTTTTTTGGAACAAATTAAATACTTGGGTCATATCATAGATAAGGACGTGAGGAAACCTGATTCTGATCCGGATTTGTCCGCAGCAATAAAATACATGCCAGAGCCTCATAATGTTACTACATTGCAAAGTTTTTTAGGGCTTGTAAACTATTATCAAATGTTCATTAAGAACATGCATGAATTACGTGCGCCATTGAATGTACCATTAAAAAAGGCCAAAAATGGAATTGGACGCCTGAGAGCCAGGCAGGGTTTAAGAAGTTCAAACAGGTATTAATGTCAGATGTATCTCTGACTCATTTCAATCCGAACAAGAGATTAGTGTCGCGACCTACGCAAGTTCTTATGGGATCGGGACATGCATTCTACACAAGATGACGGATGGGTCCACTAAGCCGATCGCCTATACGTCGAGAATTTTACTGCCTGCTGAGAAGAATTACTCTCAAATCAAAAGGGATGCACTGGGGATCATATTCGGGGTTTCAAAATTCCACCGATTTTTACACAGTCGTAAATTTAAATTACAAACTGACCAAAAGCCGCTTATAACCATGTTTGGATCTCAAAAAGGGCTCCGACTTACACAGCCAACAGACGGCAAAGATGGGAGACGATTTTCCTGCATTACGACTTCAGTATGGAATTTCTTACATTGACAAAGTTAAGTCACAGACGGATTGTCGCGATTAATCCTGAAATCAAGTGAACTGCTGGGAGACACGGTAATAGCATCACTACAAAGTGAAAAGAACTATACACAAATACTATGTAATACGATTAAGGAACTACCAGTGACTTTGGAAGATATAATAAAGGAGGCTGAAGAAAGAAACGAAACAAAAAATTCAATCAGATGAATCGGCGGCGGAAGTTTATTCTATGTGCAATGAGGTAATGTTGTACCGAGAAAGAGTAGTAATCCCAGCTACACTAAAAAAATCTTAAAGGATTTCCATATGGGTCACCCTGGGGCTACGCAAATGAAGAGCCTCATGAGGATCCACGTTTACTGGAAGACTATGGACAACACTGACATAGAAGGCACGATAAAGTCGTGTAAGGGATGCACATTGGCTGCAAACGCACCCCAATACAATTTAGCCCGTGGCATAAAGCGGACCATCCATAGCAAAGAATACACATAAATTACGCAGGCCCACTGGATGGAAACTATCATTAAATAGTGGTAGACAGTTTTCAAAATGGCCTGATGAATTTCGATGTAAAATTCCAACGACGGATTTTACAATCAGTGCTCTTCACGAATTGTATGCAAGGTTTGGTGTGGTCGATTGTCTAGTGTCAGAAAATGGCACACAATTCACTTCAGCAGATTTTAAAAGCTTCTTGGAGGATTTCCAGGTTAACCAAATAACGACGCCAATCTATCATCCCCGATCAAACGGTCAGGCAGAGAGGTTTGTAGACACGCTGAAGAGAGCCATGAAGAAGGCTAAAGGAACGCCTGCAGAAAATTCTAGCAGTTTTTAAAAGTTTACCGAATTACGCCAAATGAAAGCACTCCATCGAAGATGTCACTAGCAGAGTTAATGTTCACAAGGAAAATTAGGCCGGTCTTCAAGAAACTTTTGCTAAAACAGGTGAAACCGTCGAATACTATAGTTCCTAAAAAAAGGTATTTACCCGTGAAAAGGTATTTTTCCAGGTACACAAAAATAATAATACGATGTGGGAACTAGGAAAGGTCCAGAAAAGGATCGGGCGGTTGCTTTACATTATCGAAGATCCAAGATTTACTCACAAGAAACATTTGAATAAAATTCGTAAACGTATCACAAATGCTGAACAAGAAGAGATAATGGTACGTTCGACCTGTTAATACCACAAGCAGCTGGACAATGCTCCAGAAAATGGAAAGAGATCGACTCCAGGATAAATAGCTATACAATCATCCCAGGGGAATGAACAGCTTGGGAGGTGGGATGTTGTGGGGTACTAATCACCCCTGCTTGAGAACTAAGTGGAATCAACCAGTCCTATTAATACCACTGGTTTCAGAGACTAAATGGAGACATTCATACTATGTTTGACTGCATGCTACGAACACGTTCCTCTTATACCACTTTAGTGGCTCCTGTATTCTTTATGATAAATACATATTATATTTATACACTTTACACTAATTGTGGTTTCTTTCAGGGTCTACAACAATTACCAGGTTTGGTAATTGTGCACAGAGATGCAAGATTGTGGCGATAGCACAGTGGCTGGAGATTAGTTTACAAGGTGGGACCTATTAGATTGAAGACTCTATTCTGGACCCTATCCAACAGGGAGAGGCTAGTGGTAGATACACCAGCCCAGATGTGGCAACAATACTCCATGGGTGGTCAAATAGTGGCTTTTTAGAGGTACAGGATACTCTCAGGTGTGAGTAGTCTTCTAGCAAGATAGAGGGAGCCCACCTTCTTTACAGTAACCTTCGCAATGTCCTTGACAGGTATGTCATCACATGTATGCATATTATATGTTTGACACACACATGCACACATGACACTAGACAAGGCCGTAAAGTAAATAGACATTAAAGGACCAGAGGACAATAGTCCGTTAAATAAGCAGTTCGATAAGAATGATATGCCTTGAAAACATTACCAGGTCTGATAATTGTGCTAAAATAGATGATTTCTCTTAATTCAATTTTCACACCAAACAAGGCACAGTGCCACTGTGAAGTAGGGTGCTACTATCAGGGACATAAGTTGCAGGGATATTATGAAGGGAAATGAGTAGCAAGATGTCTGTTCACATTACACTTGAATTTCTGCATGTCAGTACAGTTGGGAAAGCAGAATCCCGGAAGGGAGTTCCAAAGACCCGCAGTTCTGGGGAAGAAACTATTGGAGTAGAAGGCTTTCTTACACCTAGGGTTCTCTAGTGTGAAGGGGTGGGATTTAGTTGCTTGTCGGTTTTATCGGGGGTATTTACGTCGTGGGGGCACAAGTGCTTGTAGTTCGTCAGAGCATTCACCATTAAAGTACTTGTAGAACAGGCAGAGGGATGCAACATTTCGTTGATGGGGCAGAGGCTGAAACTTAGATGACAGTTCAGGACCTATCAGGTTGGCGACTCTCTTTTGAACCCTGTCCAGGAGTGAGAAACAAGTAGCAGATGCACCAGCCCAAATGTGACAACAGTACTCCATACATGGGTGAATGGTGGCCTTATACAGGTACAAGATACTTTCAGGCATAATTAGTTTTTTAGCATGGTAGAGAGAGCCCACCTTCTTTGCAGCAGCCTTGACAATGCTCTCAGTGTATCTATTCCAGTTCATGTTCCCTGTAAACGTTAGGGCGAGGAATTTAAAGGAAGTACATTCGGGTAATGTGTTCTTGCCATTACTATTGGTGGTAGAGAAGGTTTTATGTAATTATTGAAGGAAACAAGTTTAGTCTTGGCAGCATTGAATGTGACCATCCATTTTTGTCCCCATTCTACTACAGATTGGAGGTCATCCTCTAGTGTTTCTGCCATTTCCTTAGGCATGTGTTCATTTGTTTTCCCCTCATGCCTGTTATAGAGGGTGGTGTCATCAGCAAATATACCCACCTCAGAAAAAATTTTGTCAGGGAGGTCATTTATGAATATCAGGAATAATAGAGATCCAAGGATAGACCCCTGAGGTACTCTCTCATTTATATCATATTGTTTGTACGACTCTCGAGGACAACCTGGATTTTTCTCTTGAAACTAGATTTAATTACATTATGTATTCTTTCAGTGATACCATACGCTCTAATTTTCCTTAGAAGATCATCGCGCCACACCCTGTCAAAAGCATTAGATATATCGAGGGCTACCACTCTACCCTCCCCTATTTTGTCCAGTGAACGGTATATGCGTTCAGAGATTACAGTTAGGATATCTGCTGTGGAAGGGGCTTGCCTAAATCCATATTCATTATCGGTCAGGAGTTTAGCAGCTGTAAGGTGATGGACTAGAGCTTGATTAATTAAGGACTCAAATATTTTGGCGAAAAGTGGGAGAAAGCTAATTGAACGATAATTTACTGGGTCAGTTCTTTCGCCAGAATTCTTGAAAACTGGTACCACAGAAGCGGTTTTCCAGCAGTCGGAAAGCAGAATTCGTTAAGGCATTTGTTGTAAAGTTCGGAGAGAACTGGAGCAACCTTAGTGGAGCATTTTTTTAATAGCACAGCTGGGATGAGATCGGGTCCACATGCTTTTGAGGTGTCTAAGTTTTTTATGATACCATGTACCTGAGAAAGGGTGATTTTCAAATGATCTAGTGTGGTGTCTGTCCTCAGAGGGAGTGGTGTGCCGGGTCCAATGTGGAGTTTGAGGTAAACCGACTGGCCAGCAGGTTAGCCTTCTCAGTTGCTGTGCAAACAACCTCATGATTGTTGGATAGCGGGGGAATCGTTGACTGCCCATTATTTACTACACTGTTGTAGATTTTCCAAAAATCATGGATTCCTAACTTCTGTGCTTCGATTCGTTTTCTGTTGGTTTCAGTGTATTCTGTCTTAACTGTCGCTATTTCTTACAATTACTTCTAGCTTCTATATACTTCTTTGGATGATAATCCCATCTTCATGCAGGATAATGCTCCCATTCACATAGCTGACAATGTCAAGAGGTTTCTGGAAGAGCATGATATTCTGTGTTTGGATTGGCCTGCACAATCTCCAAACCTCAATCCTATCGAAAAAGTATGGCATTACATCAAGCAACCGCTACGCAATGCTAAAATTTCAAATTCGGAAGAACTTTAGACAAAAATTATAGAAAAGTGGGATGCCCTTTTCCCGGAGTATTGCTGCAGTCTAATTCAAAGAATTCCCAAAAGATTGCAGTGTGTCAAATTGCAGAAGGGCTATGCTACTAAATATTAACTAGTTCATTGTGTTCCTGTTGTATTTGTGTTGCATTAATGTCCTAAAGTTACATTTACATAACAATTTTCCATTGTACGGACTTTCTTTTTGCCTCCTCAATTTGAAGTTATTTTTTTAAATTGAGGTGAACACTAGAATATTTCAATTAAAAGTCAAATATGATTTGGAATATGTTGCATACTAGCAGCGGTATTTTTACGGTTTGGGGAGACATTATAAGTACATAGTGACGTGGTTTATTGTCCCAGTCCATAATATAGGCCAGGCACAAAGCATCTCAAGAGAGCCTCTTTATTGTAACTGCATCTGTCTAATTTTTTTTTTAAAGTAGTGGAATAGAGTATTATAATGTGTTCATCAGCATAAGGAAATAGTAAAAGTTTAAGGTAAGATTCAAAGTCATATAAGGAATGAGATAAAGAATCAGATGTTTCTTTGCCTTCGGGCTGGGATCAAAGTGTAGTATCTGTTCCGGCAGATACTGCAAGCAAAGACCTAATGTGGGGGCAACCCCACATATAAAACCTTGGTCAATGTAGGGGCAACCCTTCATACCAATTGTCACTATCCAGCTTCCCTACTCCCCGGGGAGTTGGTCCCCATTTCCCCTTTCACTCCTCACATTAAAAATCGGCCTTGTGCCTAATTTGCTCAGTGGGGGAGCAAATAAATACTTCAAAATGTAGTATCTGTTCTTCAGATTCTAACCCTTCAATTTCTTGTTCTGTGTCAGTGGAGGAGAAATCCTTCACGACTGAGACAATTTTTATTTTTGTTCCTTTTCTCCACATAAATAAACGACCCTGGTATCTAACTCTGTCACGTGGGGAGGCATTATAAATAGAATAAAAAAATTAGATGTACGATCACTGGATGTTGAGCTGATCGGGGAAATTTTGTATCTATTTAGAAACTGTCTTAGTAGTGATATAAGATTTAAGAAATTTACAGTACGAGAATAGTAAAAGTAAGATGTAAGTTGTTGAGGATCCAGTATAGTCGAGTTTGAGTTATGGTGGAAGTGATATCAGATTCTCGATCTTTATTTATTTACATTACACTTGAACTTCTGCATGTCAGTACAGTCTGGGAAAAAGGAATTCCAAAGTGTAGCCGTCCTAGGGAAGAAACTATTAGAGTAGAAGGCTTTTTTTTAAATTACATTTTCACCCCAAACAAGGCACACACTTTGATGTAGAGAGCTACTATCAGGTACATAAGTTTAAAGGATACTATGTGGGAAGTTAAGCAGCAAGATGTCTGTTTACATTACTCTTGAACTTCTGCATGTCAGTACAGTTGGGGAAGCAGGGACTCGGAAGAAAATTCCAAAGTCTATCAGTCCTAGGGAAGAAACTATTAGAGTAGAAGTTTTTTTTACATCTAGGGATCCCAATTGTGTAGGGGTGGAATTTGCTGCTTGTTCGGTTTGTTGGTGGTATTTACGTTGAGAAGGGATAAGGGCTTGAAGTTCGTTGGAGCATCCATCATTAAAATACTTGTAAAACAGGCAGAAGGAAATATTACCATGATTGCAATTTGACACTGTACAAATTTGGATACATCTGTTGTTTGGTTACATTCAAAACATCTGTCAACTTTTAATGACATTTGAATTCTTCCCTGCCCTCGTGAAAAGACAAATGTTAGAAAGGGAATTCCGGACAACAATGAGCGATGAAAAACGAGTTAATCTTTTCACCTGCTTTCATTCTTTAAATAAAAAGAAAAAAACTATTATATTAAACTTCTTAATGTCAGAGGGTGGGTCATCGAACAGAGCTGAAAAAACATACGAAAAGTCGAGGTATAGATAATAAAACTAAACATAAAATATATTATAAAAAATAAATGTTACCAAAGGCAAGATAAGTTACTTCTATCTTCCTGGATTATCTTCCTGGATTATCTTCTTGGATAAGTTTTGTGTGTTTTAACGTATTTTAAAGCTTTTATTCTGTTAAAAAAAAAGTAGTGTAAAGTAAACCGACAACAAAATCACCGTCTGTCTTTGGAGTATCGGTAATGGTACAAAACTTGAAAATAAACAAACTACTGATACAGAAATCCAACCAATGCGTTTCACTGCAATATTTATTAGGTGAATTTCTATCAATATTTTGTTTTATTTTCATGATTTAAGTATCAAGCTTTTTTTTACATAGGCAGCACCACTTATCAAGGTTCAGAAGCCACTCGAGGGTAAGGGTTAAAAAGTATATAGTAATCGATTGGACAATATAGTACTCGTTAGTAATGGAAATTCGTTAAATTTGTTAACCTAAGTGGAACAGCTAATCAAGGATTTGTTTACATTGAATTTGAAGACAACCATATTGTAGTCAGCTGGAAAGCAGGAAAACAGAAGACAGTTCCACAGGCATGCAGTTCTAAGAAAGAAACTTTCTTCATGGAATTTCCGTTTAGGTTTAGGCGCAGATAAAGAGTGGGGGAAATTATTGATAGTGTTTTCAGCTAGACGAGTGTTTCTCGTGAAAGTTTGGCCAGGGGGACCATAGATTGGAGCTCAGGCGAGCACTTGCCGTGAAAATAACGATAAAATCTCTTCTGTGAGAAAGAGGTTGCTGGAACGACAAAAGGGCATCCCCTATGAGGCTACAAAGTCTATTTTGAACTCTATCAAGGCAGGATAAGTCCTTTCTAGCAGCTCCTGCCCAGATGTGGCAACAGTACTCCATCCTTGAACGTACCTGGCTCTTGAACAGCGAAGCATATGAAAAGTCATGTATATGACGATTTCCAACCACTTGAGAGAGATGGCAAAGCCAAAAAACTTGATACAAGGTGGATCATCGAACAGAGCTGAACGACAAAGCAGATGAAAAACCCCGAATACAACGATTTCCAAGATGCCGTTGTTAGGATGTGATGGTGATGGCAGAGGCAGTGAAGTAAGAATAGCGGTCGGTCAGCAGGCTGTTTGGAGTCCACGGTGAAGAAGGGGTAGTCCGGACAGCTACTGCAGGTGTTGACTGAGGTGAAATCGACGATGGTTGGCTGCTGCTGATGCTGTGACTAGGGCTACTACTGATGTTGTCTTAGGTGAGGTTGACAAAGGTTACCTGCTGCTGATGCCAATGGTTGGGCTGCGGCTGGGATGGCAGCGTCGGCGGACAACCTCATTGTTCGTTGATCTAACCTATTCAGCCTGGTTGTCGAAAACCAGTTGTATTTACACTCGGCCCACAGACGTAGTTGAAGACATGATGGTTGTGTGCGTTGATACGCCATTTTTGTTTTAGAGTTATGTTAGTTTCCATTTCTTAATGTACAGAAGGAAGTCATCGGGGATTATGTTCACTTGTCCGTATCAGCTTTATACTGATAAACTCGTGGATTTATTCGCGTTAGGATTATGTTATCACAGTGTTTCAACTGTGATGTTCATATTTCAATCTTGATTCTTTTTGCATTAAATGGTTCTCTCTAGTGGTTTTCTTGCTGGGATGACTTGTGAATTATGCCGTTGATGTGGACACAGAAAAAAATAGGTTTTGAAGCTCTCGTGTGCGTTTCATATGTCCGTTTAGTTTGTATTGATGAACAGGGTTCGTCTCAGCACCGCCATTGTTGTCACTATCACTGCTCCTGCTGATTTTGTGTTTTGTTTATGTAAATCTGGCAGGACATTCGATGTAAGATGTGCCTCATGAATTGGGTGACTTAGTGCAAAAGAAACGCCGTTATGAAGTGTCATTTTCCCTTCTTTTATGCAACAAGAATGACCAGTTTCTCACCCAGGTTATGACTTACGATGAAAAATGGGTTCTTTATGACAACTGGTGATGCTCAGCTCAGTAGTTAGACACTGACAAAGCTCTACAGCATTTCCTGAAGTAAGAACTGCAACAAAAGAAGGTCATGTTGATTGTTTAGTGGTCTTCGATTGGTCTCATCCATTACAGTTTTTTGAATTAAGACAAAACTATTACGACGGAAAAGTACTGTCAACAATTGAATGAAACGCATCAGAAACTTCGACAACAACACCCAGCATTAGTCAACAGAAAAAGATCAACTGTTCTCCACAAGCAATACCCGACCGCATGTTGCTAAACCGACTCTGCAGAAGTTTAACAAATTGAGCTAAAAACACTGCCTAACCCGCCATACTCTGCAGACCTCTCACCTACCGACTACCATGTTTTCAAGCATCTTGACAACTTTCTGCATGAGAAATGTTTCAAAAACCTAAGCGATATCAAAAACGCCTTCAGCAACTTTATCAAAACCAGAACGCAAGATTTTTTACATTACTGGCACAGATACACTTGTTTTGCGGTGGCAAAAGTGTCTTAGTTCTGATGGTGCTTACTTTGATTAATAAATTTGGATTTGAGCTGAAATATATTCATCTGAATTTAAAAGTTAAAAACCGCAATAATTTTCTTGTCAACCTGATATATATATACTAGCAGTTCAGCCCAGCTTTGCTCGGGCCCTATATACTGTTCATAACTTTATGTGCATATATATATATATATATATATATTAAAAGGTTTAGCTCATGTCTAGGTAAACTACATCTAAAATTTCAAGTGTTTCAACCAAAATTACCGGAGGAGTTTGGTAGAACCTGCAAAGGTCAACTCTTTCAACTTTGACCTCTTGGCAGCCAAATTTTCGCCCAAAACCTGATTAAAATTTTGCTGAGACCCAAAATTTGCTGAATAGTTTGCTATAGACCGCAATGGTTAAATCTTTTGAACTTTGACTCCTTGGTCGTCAAATTTTCGGCCAAAAACCGATTAAAAAGCTTGCGCTATGTCTAAAGACACTTTATGTAAAAGTTTAAATATTTAGGCCAAAAATTGGCTGAGAGGTCCAAGTTTTTACAACTTTGACCCCGATTTTGACCCCTTAACATTTTTTATTTTGGGCCCAAATAAAATTATAAAGTTTGATCCATGCCCAAGTAATCTACATTTAAAATTTCAAGTGTTACGATCCAAAATTGGTGGAGGAGTTTGGTAGAGTTTTCAAAGGTCAAATCGTTGAACTTTGATCCATTGACAGACAAATTTCCAGCAGAAAATCGATTAAAAGATCTTCTCAAATCTCAGTATTCCTTATGTCAAATCTCGAATCTCTGGACCGAAAATTGACAGAGTTATTTGGTAGGGAAATGTACACAGACAGACTGACACACACACACATACAGATATTTTCACGGTTATATATATATATATATATATATATATATATATATATATATATATATATATATATATATACTAGCATTTCAGCCCGGCGTTGCCTGGGTGTTGGAGGTGTATGTTAAGGGAAAAAAGTGGTAGTAGGAAGGCAGGCTCGAACCCGTACTGCGAAGGAGGAAAAGAATGGGAAAATACGTGAAATCTTAGCTCTTACGACCACCGCTAAACCGGAAGTGACGTAAGTTTAAATTAAGGCTAGACAATCGAAAAGAGGGGATGACTTTCGACAATATCGGCGAAAAAAGCGACCCCTCCCTATAGAAAAGTGCCCAGTTGAAGGCGGAGAAATTAATATCTTTAGCTAATTTTCGATATTTGTGGTCTGAAGGGTCGAGCTTCAAAACGATATTGATATTGGGAAAATCGGTCGCCTTTGTCGAAAGTTTTAGACAGACACGCAAACAGACATACATACATTTATATATTGGTAGTTCAAATTTTCGACACAAACCGATTAAAAAGCTTGCCCTATCTCTGAATACCCTTTGTGTAAAATTTCAAATATTTAGACCAGAAATTGTCTGAGTAATTTGGTAGAGACAGCTGAGGTCAATTTCTTTTAACTTTGACCCCTATTATGACCCCTTAACATTTATTGTTTTAGGCTCAAATCAAGTTATTAAGTTAGAACCATGTCCAAGGAATCTATATCTAAAAAATTCAGTGTTTATACCCAACATTGGCGGAGGAGTTTGGTAGAGTTCTAAAAGGTCAAATCGTTGAACTTTGACTCCTTAACAGCCAAATTTCTGGCCGAAAATGGATTACAAAGATTTTTTCAAATATCTGCATTAATATAATTACACGTAATAGTTAACTAAAGATGATCAACCCACAAGAAAACCGAATAAACTAATACGAAATTAATTAAAATGAATGTTTAAAAGAATATGCACATAGGCTAGATATTTTGCTAGTGAATGCAATTCCACAACCAATGTATAAGAAAGTTGTATTTTCTTTTTAAATAAATAGAAAAGAGAGTTTTTAAATATGAATTTCAATACACACACGCATGCACGCACACCCCCACAAACGAATTTATAGGAGTATATATATATATATATATATATATATATATATATATATATATATATATATATATATATATATGTACGAGGGGCGCGCAATATGTAATGCCCCTGACCCATTTCCCATGGCAGTAGAGCAACGAAACGGCACAGTTATTAGTCTTTCTCTACATAGGAACCACCCAGAGTTATGCATTTCTCCCATCGTTTGATGCTGCTCTGGAAACCGTTTTTGTACAACACCTCAGGTTGGTGCTCCAACCACGACATGACTTTAAAAATCAAGGCTGCATCATCTGGGAAACGCTTTCCTTTAAAAAAAAACTCCATGGCTGGGAAGAGGTGAAAGTCAGAAGGTGCAAGGTCAGGAGAGTAGGAAGGATGGGGAAGGGTTTCATAACCATACACTCGTGCTTCTTATCTGGTGACATGCGAGTTGTGCACCGGAGCGTTGTCCTGCAGGAGGAGGGTACCTGATCTTGCCCCGCCTCTTGATTTTGATAGCTTCCCTTAATTTCCTCAAAAGTGAAGCATAATAGGCTCCTGTAATTGTGGTACCGTTTGCCAGGAAATCTGTTATCTCTACTCCGTCCTGGTCCCAGAAGACTGTGAGCATGACCTTGCCAGCGGATGGCTGCACCCTTGCTTTCTTTGGAGGTGGTGAGTCCAAGTGCTTCCACTGCATTGACTGGGCTTTGGTCTCTGGATCATAGTGATGGACCCAGGTTTCATCCTGTGTAATCATTCTTTTGAAAAACTTTGACTCATCTTCTTGGCACATCTCTAAATTCATCCTCGAGCACTCGATGCTTTCTCGCTTCTGGAACGGTGTGAGCAACCTGGAAATCCATCTGGCAGACTCCTTATGCATATGCAAATGGTCATGAATGATAGTTCCCACAGACCCTGTACTAATCTTGATATATTGGGCTATTTAGCAAATAGTAGCAAATAGTAATGCGCCGATCTTCCAAAATGGCAGCCTCTACTCGACGAACCGATGCCTCATCAATGGCAAAAGGGGGGGGGCGACCAGGTCTGGGAGCTGTTTCCACACACTTCCGGCCATGTTTAAATTCACGATGCCAGCGTTTTTTAAGGTCATATAATGGGGCATTATCACCATAAGTTTCTTTCATTTCATCAAAAGTCCCATGTGGTGTGCGTCTTTCAAATACAAAAACCAGATCACTGCTCGACATTCAACAGGCTCCATTTCACACCTAACTCAGTTCAAACACCTGTAAAACAGAAACTACAAATAGTTCAGAGCTGTAATTGGCCATATAGAGATATAAATCATTGCACATGCAAAATTTCAGCTAGATCAGACAAATGGAAGTGGATCAGGGGCATTACTTATTGCCCGCCCCTCGTATAAATTTCTATGGAAATATGATTTTTTCAATTATAATTCACTTATTTATATACTAATCCTTAAATGATGAAGCTCAATGTGATTACAGACCGTATAACAAACAAATGATATGAGCACATATTTCAAACTTTATGATGTTGACCATCTTACAATTCATCCCTTTAAGTACGTTTATATTTACAATTAATGACAGTGACTGTTTGTAACGCAAAATCATTAATTTAACTATTATATCAATCAATGAATCTATTTTGTCCTTTACTAATTGATTGATATAATAATTAAGAAAATAATTTTGAGCTACGGAACAGTTCTTGTCAAGAATTGTAAATGTCAACGGAATTTAAGGAATCAATTGTAAGATGGTTAATAGCATGAAATTTGGAATATAGACTTTTGTCATATATATATATATATATATATATATATATATATATATATATATATATATATATATATGTAACTGTTGGTTCGTTCGGAATTAATTGTCTAAAAAACCACTGGACGGATGGCTTCCACGTTTTGGTATAATATGTTTACTATATCCATGTGTGATTTATATATTTCTTTTTAATTATAACATTATACTTAATTTTTCTATGATAAATAGGTGTTTTTCTTTGTACCGAGAGGCCATTTTTTTATTTAGGGACAATTATTTATTACCGCTTCCTGTCACGTAATCAGTGTTACAATTTAGCGGTTTTCCTGCTAGATCTGGAGATTTCGTTTGCAATCTAGCGTGGAATTCTAGAAAATCTGGAGATATTTGGCACCCACACACCCGCATTAGATTATTAAAAAATAAAGAAAACCCGAAAAGCGATTGAAAATACTTTAAAACATAAAATAAACTCATTCATGTAAGTAAAAAAAAGTAGCATTTATTTCCTTTGGTAACAATTATTTATTGATTATTTGTTTTGTTTTTCACCTTTTTTTCGACTAACCATTCTTAAATCTCACTATAAAATCGATTTTTCCAAGTACATTTTAGGTGGGGGGCATTCCAACCTCCGAAGGGGTTTGTATTACTGTACACATAGATTCGAAAAAGTTGTCAAAAAAACAAATATATAACAAATAAATGTTATCAAAGGCAAGATAATTTACTTTTCTGCCAAACTGGATATATTTTTCGTGTTTTTATTCAATGTAACATATTTATTCAGTTCGAAAAACATACAGTGTTTACCGATGTATTTGAAAATTCAAGATGGCGTCTCACACCCTCTTTAACACCGTAAGTTTAGAAAAAGGTGTTATAAATAAAAAACTATACAAAATACTATTAAAAACCCGCCGAATATATATCAACCTATGTCACAGTAACATGTATTGAGCGAGTTTTTAACAGTATTTTATCCGGTTTGTTATTTATAACATCTTTTCCCAAACTTACCGTGTTAAAGAGAGAATCAGACTCCATCTTGAATGTTCCAATACATCGGTAAACACTGTATGGTTTTCGAGCTGAATAAACATGTTACATTGAATAAAAACACGAAAAATATATCCAGTAAGGTAGAAAATTAACTTATCTTGCCTTTGATAACATTTATTTGTTATATATTTGTTTTTTGACAACTTTTTCAAATCTATGTGTACAGTAATACAAACCCCGATAAGTTAAAAATCTAGCGATTTTCCGGACATTTCTTTCTCCTGATCTCGCGGTTTTTTTTTTAAATCTCAGTTGACAACATTGCATCACTAAAAAAACACCACAGGCTTAATGTAAACAGAATGTGTTTACAATATCGGTAAATTTTCAATGGGTTTAATTACATGATTATTGATAATGTAACCATGTGATTGAACTTTAATATAAATTAATCACACGTGGTCGCAAAATGAATGCCGACGCTCAAAGTGTATACACATTTTGACTCCTCCCTTTACTTAAAAATTCACCAAAAATCAGGAAATGAACGAATTTTAATGAAAATTGCAGTATTTTTCAAATAATGATCGCAGAATATAATGAACTAATTATTTTTACTTAACTCTTAGTGAAAATGTTTTATTTTGTTTAAACAAAAATACCTTTACTAAAGTTATGGTTTTCAGTAGTAAATAAAAAATGCAAGAATTTAGTTTTGCTTTTTTTAAAGCATCGTAATTTGTAACAATAAAAAATAATTCTTACAGTAACATTACGAAAAAAGCCCCTAAAGTCCGTATTAACGTATTCGATATAACTCGAAGAAAAATGAATTCTAGCATACTATTCAGGAAATTAAAGATTCAATTAGATTCCTATTTCAGTCACCTAAATTTTTTAGGGTGAAATGAGTTTAGAAATTTATAGCCAAACCTAAATATTTTTTTAAGTAAATATCCAGATACGCTACTACAGAACACCGATCACTCTAATTTGTTTGGGGGGGATGTGATGTTGGGGCGCGCGCGCGCCCCAACATCACATCCGCCCCCCCCCGCTCGCGCCCCCAATGTACAAAGTAAAATCTTCGGAAAATGTTAAATGGTGTTCTAATTGGTAAATGTCGGTGCGTTACTTACGGAAAATTTGAAAATTCGATGTTCCAGGTAAAAAAGAAAACAGATAAATTACCCCCCCTACTCCAACTTGGTGTGCTTTCCTTTTCTTATTTTATTTCTTTTTCAGCTAATTTTAAATTTTCCGCCCAAATAGCACTATAATGTATTTTTGAAAATTAGAAAATTCTATGTCCTGGAAAAAAAAATCCCCTCCCCCCAACGTAGTTTGCTTGGTGAAGCCTTCGTTTATACTACAGCGTGCATACGCGTAGCATAAACGGAAGCTGCAAAATGGTGGAAAGAAGTTCATGGGTTCAGGGGTAAATACCATGCAAACGGTAAATTTGCCCCCAAGTTTTACTATCAGATTCGTTGTCAGCGACTTCAATTACCTATAAAAAAAAGAAATTAGAGTGGTCGCTGTTCTGTAGTAGCGTATCTGGATATTTACCTTTTT
The DNA here is from genome assembly GCF_053919585.1 of Euprymna scolopes. Taxonomy (NCBI): domain Eukaryota; kingdom Metazoa; phylum Mollusca; class Cephalopoda; order Sepiida; family Sepiolidae; genus Euprymna; species Euprymna scolopes. The sequence goes on along the minus strand of NC_136494.1, from coordinate 100,842,699 downwards.
TTCTTGCTTAAAAAAAATAGCATTAATACAGTAAGTTAGGTAAACTGACTTTTTCGTTTAAAAATGGAATTAACTTTTTTTTAAATTTTTTTTAATAAATATTTTGTGTTTTATATACATAAAGTACAATTGTTGAATGTTACTGTTTTGATTATATTCGTTTGGGGGGGCACAATTAAAAAATTAAGAAAGATTAAAATGAAGCGAAATTTAAGTTTCCGTTCCATTTTTACAACAACCGTAAAATAGTGCATACTCAGCAAGTTTTATCGTAATTTATAAGCATATTGAAACACTAAATCAACATTTTATTTATTTTTTTTGCATAATTAATGATGGAAGTATTTTTCTGTTTATTTTCTTAACATCTTTTAAAAAAAAATAATTTGTACATTCTCTTGAAAAAAGAATCAAACTTTTCTCTACTTTCACATGTGTTCCATTTTAACAAACTGAGCCACAGCAACGCGTGGCCGGGTACAGCTAGTATATATATATATATATATATATATATATATATAAATATATATATATGTGTGTGTGTGTGTGTGTGTGTGTGTGTGTGTGTGTGTGTGTGTGTGATGAGAATAATGGAAATAGTACTCCGACACAATAGAGAAATGAAAAGGTACAAACCGAGTTATGTGTTCATCACAGTCTCATCTTTATTTCGAGAGAAAGTCTCGAAATAAAGACGAAACGTTGATGAACACATAACTCGGTTTATACCCTTTAATTCCTCTCTCTCTCTCCCTCTCTCTCTCTCTCTCTCTCTGTACATATATATATATATATATATATAGAGAGAGAGAGAGAGAGAGACAGTAAGAGAAAGAGAGTAAAAGAGTACATTAGATTGAAAGTTATTCAATACCTAGTTTAATCTTTAATTATTTATCACACCTTAAATCTATTCATTTTAAACGTGAATCTTTTAGTTTAAACATGGGTAGTGTAATGAGATAGAAAGAGATATATACTCTTAGCCAGGTTGATTTAAATGTAAATTATGCATAGTACTTTTACTTCGACGTACCTTATTTTATATCGATATATATATATATATATATATATATATATATATATATATATATATATGCATAGATCATCGTATACCGATTAGATCACTCTCTGACCGACGTAAATGAACATTTAAAATTAAAATGTTTAAATTCGACGTTATTTCACGCGATTAATGGTAGCCGAATGGATTAAGTCTTTGCTGAACTGAGCCAGAGATGTCTCATGATGCGGGGTTCGAATCGTTCGACTGGACACCCTGCACTGAAGATTCCCGAAAGGATGAAACACTAGTGTCTGTAGGTATTTAATAATTATTATAGTAACAAAAAATAATTATAAATATATACATAATTCTTTAACATCTCATCGAAATTTTTATTTATTTCAATCATTAATTAATCATCTCATTTTATTTTATTGATTTTAAACATTAATCACTTGTTTTAAATGTAATTAGTCTAATGAGTTAAACGATTTATATCTTCGTAGTCGGGTAGTATAAATAAAATAATGCATGGTACTTATACAAAACGTAACATTCTAAACTATGTACTTCCTAATTTACCACTAAAGGTGAGTTAAGAGCTGAATGCTATCATAAAAAAGGCGCATTAACATTCTAAATTGAGTAAAATGAATATCTTTAACTGAAAGTCACTTTTTAATTTTTTAATGGTAAATTCACCATCTCATAGATGTTTTATTTACTACTTATTTCAATCGTTAATCAATCATCTCATCGTAATTTTATTTATTTTAAACGTTTTAAATGTAATGTTATGCTTTAAATGTATATTATCCATTTTAAACACAACTAGTCTAATGAGCAAAGGAAGGGATTAATAATCTCTACCGATGAATGTAAATATTGAATAGTACTTGTATATAATGTATTTTTTTCTTCCTTTGAAGATTATAATGCTGGGTATGGGGCAGCCAAACCAGCTGCCAAAATTGCCCCGCATTTTTATTGAAACCAACCGAGAGCTCTTTTTAGTATCCTCGCTGTTCCCTTTAGTGCAATTGTCTGAATCTCTTTTGCACTTGGTTCACCAGGAATATTAGTTAGGTAGGACTTCAGGTTCTTCTTCATAAGTCCTGTGGCACCTATGATAACTGGTATGATTGATATCCCCTTTAGGTTCCAGTTTCTTTTCATATCACACATGAGACCTTGGTATTTGGTCTGTTTCTCTCTTTCAGCTCTGTTAAGACCGCCATCATTAGGAACACTTACTTCAATCAAGGTTGCAACTCTCTCTGACTTATTCCATATAACTATGTCAGGTTTCACAGCAGCATTTTCAAGGCAGGTGGCTGTAGGGATTACATGGTCATAATGTATGGTATATAAGTCATTTCCAACTGTTCTTTCAGGTTGATGTTCCCAGGACTTGCTGCTACACTGGATGTTTAATTTTTTACAGATGGTCCAGTGGAGGTACTTGCATACTCCATCATGTCTCGCTGTATAGTAGCCGTCGCCTAGAAGAACTTTGCAACTTGATATCAAATGACCAACACTTTCCAATTCTGTATGGCAGAACCTGCATTTATTGTCATTACTGATCCCTGCCATCTTCTTGAATGCATTGGTCATCAATCCCTGGTCTTGGGCAGCCATTATGACCCTTTCCTTGTCGTGGTGGAGGGATCCTCTTTTGAGCCAGTCCAAAGAACCTTCTTTATCTATGTATTCCTGAGAGAGTTCCCCCAGAAAATACTTTGCACGCTGATGTTGTTCCTATTCTTTAAGGTTAATCTGTTGAAAGGTCTCGGTATATTTCTGTCGGCTCTTTCTTGCTATTTCTGTGGGACACTTGTTTGGTGTTTCGTCCTCATCTGAGAGACAACTCTGACCAAAATGCTTGGCCAGCTGGGTGACTGATGTTGTTCTGCTGGCTCTTGTCTCTTGATGTTCATATACTATTGAGAGGGTGTCATTCTGGGAGCTTCTCAGATACTGACCGGTGCTCACAATAGTTGCCCTATGTTGATGATTAATCTCTGAGAGTCCCAGACCTCCTTCTCCCCGGGGCAAATACAGCCTTGGTAGACACTGATTTCTGTATATTATTTTATGAAGCGTTAGTGGCTTCCGTGTCTTTACATCTAGCCGGTTGATGTATTTTTGTGGCCAGTCAATGATACCAAAGCTGTATGTTATTACTGGCATAGCAAGCTGGTTTATGGCAGTAATTTTATTTTTATTGGTGAGCTGGGTTTTGCATATTTTCCTCACCCGGCGTATATATTCTTTACTAATCTTCTCCCTCATCTTGGCATGTTGTATGTTCTCGTTTTCCTCAATGCCAAGGTACTTATAAGGCTCATGCTTTTCTAGATCCCTGATGTCGATGGTTTCATTAAGCTGCATATTTTCTGTGTGGGTCTTCTTCCCAGCTCTGAGTGACATTTGGCACATTTATCCAGGCCAAACTTCATTCCAATGTCACTGGAGAATGTGTGTACTACCTGCAGAAGGTGGTGCAGATCGGTGTCAGAGTTAGCATACAGCTTAAGATCATCCATGAAAAGCAGATGGTTTATTCTTTTGCTTGGATCTCGATGGCGTCCCTGACTCAAATTGTAGGCGCTCGGATTTTTATTCAGGAGCTTGCTTAGTGGGTCTATTGCCATACAGAAGAGTAAGGGAGATAAGCTATCACCTTGGAATATTCCCCTTTTGATTTTTACTTCAGGGATGATGGTTTTTCCTCCATTGTGGTTTAATGATATTGTAGTTTTCCACATCTGAAGGTGAGCAGACATTGTTTGTCTAATTACCGGGTGGACTTTGTATAACTCAAGGCACCGAAGTAGCCATGAGTGTGGCACGCTGTCAAATGCCTTCTGGTAATCAATCCATGCCATGCTCAGGTTTTTGTGTCTCTTTCTACAGTCTTCTGGGACGGTCTTGTTGATTAATAGCTGGTCTTTGGTATCGAGGCATTTTCTTCTGCACCCTGTCTGCTCTTTTTCAAGGTAGGTACAGTATGTACAGAATAGAAAAGAATATGGTCGATTAAATCACTGGGTTTTGTTCCGTGCAACTTGCCTGCTAAAATGAACAGATTGCCCGGCTAATGGTAACTTTGCAATGATAGCTCTGAAAAAAGAAAATATGTCGTATTTAACTAGACTTATATATATATATATATATATATATATATATATATATATATATATATATAGTTATATATATATATATATATATATGTGTGTGTGTGTGTGTGTGTGTGTGTGTGTGTGTGTATAGATTCTTGTTTTTTTTCTGTTTTCAAACAATAATGCACATTTATTCATTAGTTTTCGACACCTAATGTTCAGCACAACTCATTGATTTTTCAGCCAAAATGTCAAATCGAAAACCAACTAAGGTGACTTTTCACGTTGCATTCATCAAAGACGTGCAGAATATCATTCCACCCAGTCCTTACACGTATATCGCTACATATAAATACAGACGAGTTTTTCTTTCTAAATGGAAACCTTTTGTTGAATCCGTTGCCATGGCATCCCATCTACTGAAATCGCTGGTGTTTTTGTCCGTCCTGCATTTTACAGCATCCGATCCGGTATGATTACCTTTTCGTTGTATGAACCATATTTTCTCACATAATAGCGTTTATTATTTCGCCAGCTGCTAGACACGTCATTTATTTGCTTTACTAGCGAAGGATGGGGACGACCGGCTTTGCCCGGTTGTAAAATACGCTTAAATATATTACATATGAATTTCCGCAGATCCCGCTAGTTGAAATAATTATCTTACCGTTGTGCTCAGTGGTTGCACACCTGTTCATTTTCTTTTTAAATATTTCTGGAGAAAAGCAAGTACCACAGGCAATTCATCATCCGAATTTGTTTTATTTGCGGTATGAATTTATATATATACTAGCAGTTCCGCCCGGCTTTGCTCGGGCCCTATATACATAAGATTATGTGCATGCGTATGTATTAAAAAGTGTGAATATGTAAAGTAATACCTTTCTGTATAATAGCCTTCCTTACCTACCATAGAGAAAAGACAGGCATACATTTTCACTTTTATAGATATATAGATAGATAGATAGATTGGATGCAATATATAGTAAGGATTTAAAAAGTATTAAAAAAAAAAAGACTCATGCGCCACCACCAAGAATCGAAACCAAAACGTTCAGCTCACGGATTTTTTATCCTCGGCCGTCAATGACTGGGCTATGATAACATTTTTACTGCAAGGCTAAACATTAAAACATGAACCAATAGCTACTACGGTATGCGTTCGTAATGCCGGCGTTCGATCTTACCGTGGCAATTTTTTTTTTTTTTTTTTTTTAAATTTTCACACTTTTGCAACGATTTTTCCGGTCTAAAACCCAAATATAGAGTTTCGCATGGATTCAAATACCTTATATATGAAGTTTCATGTCTGTAGACCAAAAACTCTAGGAGGGGTTTTGTAGGCAAAATTTGTTAAACAACAATATATGCGTACCCATAAATATATATGGAAACAATTTTGTGTTTACTATAAACTTTTTATGCAAATATTATGCAAGTATAAATTATGTAGAATATCTTCATTAATATAATTACACGTAATAGTTAACTAAAGATGATTATTCCATTAGAAAACCGAAGCAACTAATAGAGACTTAATTAAAATGAATGCTTAAAAGAATATGCAAATTAGCTAGATATTTTGCTAGTGAATGCAATTCCACAACTCATATATAAGAAAGTTGTATTTTCCTTTTAAATAAATAAAAAGAGGGGTTTTATATGAATATCAATACACACAAGAGAAAAAAATTTATAGGAGTGTATATATATATATATATATATATATATATATATATATATATATATATATATATATATAGTGATTGTTGGAGAACTATTGGCTACACATTAGCAAACGTGTTTCAATGACTCCCTAGCAGGGAAAATCACCTCATCAGGCCAAAAAACATCCACGAAACTTTCAATAAAGACCATCCCTTTATATTAAAGCTAACTTTACAGGGTTGAACCATTCTAAAAAGAAAGAGGGGTACTAACAACCTATATCAAAACAAATATAACCTATTCACAAAATAATGTTAGGTTTTTGAAGCAGATTTATTACAAGTTTGCATTAAATTTTCTAGCTCCAACCATTATAATTATACCTTTTTTCGTTTGTTTTGTTAATACGGATTTTTAGAACTATTACTCCAATATCAGAGCAATTCATAAATTTAACTAAGTTTTTTTTTGTTTCCCCCCACTTAAAATCGAGATATAAATATATACATATATTACTAAAGTATAAATTTAGCGCTATTTCTCTATATAATACAAAAGTACCGGCATACATACAAACAAACGTGAAAATTTATATATACAAATTACTCTTATAATATGGTTAAGTATATTAGTAACTAAGTCTAATTATATTATTCACGGTAAAACTTTCACTTAAAATTATTTTTATAAAATTTAATTGATTCTTCGTTAAAAATTTAGCGTTTAAAATATTTAGCGTTTAAAATAGATTTGGCGTTTAAAATAAATATGTAAGTAAATAAGATTTAGCGTTTAAAATCCTGGAATAAATAATAAAGCATATTACAGTATATAAGTCGATGGTATGATTAATTCGTTAATATTCTTATAATTTTTTCAGTGAATGTATTTGGGAATGTTTACAGGAAATTGCTGTTTCCTGTTTGATGTTCAATAGTTTCTCCCGGTCTTTAAAATTCGTTATTTCTAATTTTTCATGAAGGCATAAAAAGCACGGTGCATGTAATGAATTACATACTTTCGATCTTCTTATGATCCGCCATTCTAACTTTGGAGTTTTATTCTCCTTTATTAATTTCCAATATTGAAGTGATAATGATGTGTCTTTTTCGTAATTTTCATTAGTAAAAGAACTTTTATGCCCATAGAATCTTTCTTTAAAAGTTTCCTGCGTACTACCTATATAAAATTTTATATCACTAGGATTTTCGTCAGGAAATATTTTAGCTTGGTAAACTACTGATTTCATTAAACATTTATTATTCATGGGACAAGTACTAGGAATTTTGCAGTTATATTTTTCAGTATTTTTATAATTATTATCTTTATCATTATGATTTATTTCCCCAGTATTTTTACTATTATTGCCTTTTAGTATCCTATTATTATGCTTTTTAATAATTCTTTCAAGATTTTCACAACAACTATAACCCAGTTTTATAGTATTTCTATTGAAAATACTATTTAATATAATACCTGGGGGAAAGTGCATATCTAGCAATTGCAAAAATTTCCTACCCAGTCCAGTTTTAAGAGCACTATTAAAGGGAGGTAAAGACCAAATTATTTTCCCGTTTCTTGTTTTACGATGATTATTATTATTATTACTATAGTTGCGTTCATCATTACTATTCTTTTCAAATGTAATCTCTGCGTTTTTGAAACAACCATTTCTTAATGCTACATTTAATCTTTCTTTATAGCTATTAAAAACTTCTTCACTAGAAGAATTATTGTTAATTCTCCTTTCTATCGAGGCTGGGATATGATTAATGATGGAAGGTGGGTGATTCGACTTTGGATTAATATATATAGGACTTGTGTTTTCTTTCAAATATGGTTTATAATTATTTTTTTGCAAGTCAAAACTTACATCCAAAAAATCTACCTGTTTTAAATTACTCTTTATTTCTACTTTGAGACAAAATTCTTTCATTTTTTGTGTATAATCTTTCTAATTTTATCGCATCTTATACGGGTGGCGTTTTTTATGAACATTATACCGTCATCTATATAGAGTCCTATTGTTCCTTCTTCAATATCATTATTATTGGTTAGACTGTGTAAAATGTACAAGCCTACAAGGTCCGTGAGTTCCGCTGAATCCAGTGATCCCATTGATACCCCGAAATAATTACAACCAGCGTTTTTTGTCCATTGTTGGTCTTTATTGACCAAAATCGTGGTTCGGCATTTTTTTTATGTCAATTTCTTCGTTAGAAATACCAGTGTATTTCTTAGCAAATGGCATTACTTTTTCAAATAAATCATAAGTAATTGATTGGTAGTATTCACAGATATCGAATTGTATGAAGGCGCCCCTTTCCTTATTTTTAATATTTACAAACCAACTTATTGAGTCGGAAGTATTTATCCAAAGGTTTAAATTAAAATGTTTTTTAATTATTAAATTTGTTTTTTCTAATATTTTTTTGCTAATTTTTCCAATTTCAGGACGCATCGGATTTATTAGTCTGGTAGTAGGTTTAGTACTTAAATTTGGTTTATGGTCCTTTAGAAGGATATAAGCCTGGTTGCATGTAATTTTACCTACTCTATCACTTATTTTTAACGTATCCGTTAATTCCTTACTGTTGTTGTTTATTAATGTGATAATATCCTCATTGCTAATCTTATTGTAGTCCTTAGTAAGTTTTTTTAGTATCAAACATTCATACTGCTGTTTGTTTAGCTTGTAGAAGTTATGAGTTTTATCCGCTTTTACATATATTTCTTCGGAGGTTGTAATTTCCTTCACTATATTATCCAGTTTTTTCTGGAAATTGTTTTTATGTTTATCGAATTCCAAGTTCCTTATTAAAGCGTAAAGATCCTTTTCAAATAATGTTATTTGTGGAATATTGGGTGGAGGTTTCTTACTTTTAAATCCGTAATAATCTTTAGTGTTATTTTTTTCTCTGTTTAAAATGAAGAATGCCGCTTTCCACTTCATTCTTTTTAGCAGGTCATCAATCTTGGTAATCAGTTCTAGTAAGTAATCCTCTTTCCTTGGCAATGGGATGTTCTTAAGTGATAGTGCGAAGTAAATTCTCTCCATTATTTGGTATTTTTGGAGCTAATATATATATATATATATATATATATTATTATACTGTTGGTAGAATTTTTCAGTAACTCATAACAACAACACAATATGTCATTCGAAAGAGTGCTCAATGCATAAAACAGAGCAATATATTGATTGTTGGAGAGCTATTGGCTACACATTAGCAAACGTGTTTCAATGACCCCCAAGCAGGGAAAATCACCTCATCAGGCCAAAAAACATCCACGAAACTTTCAATAAAGACCATCCCTTTATATTAAAGTCAACTTTACAGACCTTTTGTTGAAAGACTAAATTTCAAGACTGTAAAGAACTATTTTCTATTTTTTGTATGTGCTTTTCATTTCAGACTTTGTTTCAAGTAAGATTTTTTTTCTTGTATTTGTATTGTTTCTATTTCATATGTTAAAGGTTTTTTTAATCTGAGCCTTGGAAAATAAAAGCAATCATAACATTTTATTTTCTTTTAAATAAATTCAGATCATTTTAATCTCATTTCGGGTCATTTCATTTGCTCGTTTCTCTATTTTTCCATGCCCATAAAATTTGTTTTACTTGTTTAGTCTTTCTGTTTTTTCTTTTACAATTGTTACCCTAAAAAACGGATTTTGGTGACGAACCTAAAAATTCCGTCATTAACCAAAACACGAAATTAGCAGGAGTAGTGATAGTGGCAACAATGACGGCGCTGAGACGAACCCTTATTTTCGACCTAAACTACACAGTGGTATATCGCATATTCCTCCATATTTAAACGAATATACTAGAAATCAGCAGGAACAGTGACGGTGATAATAATGGCGACGCTAAGACAAACCCCGTTCATCGATACAACATAAATGATCACACTAAACACACACGACAAGACCAAAGCGCGTTTCTTAATAACTTACACCTCACTTCAACAAAGACAACCGCCAGAGGAAGCCGTACATCGAAAGAAAAGTCTATAGAGATGAGAGACAACGAAATGGAGTTTCATTCTATATTGATACACAACTTTATTTTTCATTTTCGTTAGTAGCATTAGTATAATGATAGATTTAATATATTGCCGGCTCATTGAGGAGATAACAGCTCAGTCCACACATGTTTATAACTAGTAGTCGCCGGAACAAAGAAAGCCGATTAAACGACAAAGAGCAAAGTCTTCGTGTTGTCGTGGGTGAGTGTGAGTTGTATCGACGAGAGTTGTTTTTAGTATGTTAAATAAAGTTTGCTTGTGTACAGCACATAGAAAAAAATAGGAGTTTGAAAGAAAGACATTGTTAGCTTGTTGTAGCAGGCGAAGTCTGCCCCTAGGCAGGGTCAGGATCGAAGAGGGTTGAGACTTTCAGATTTCGTCTTTTATATACTCTGTCACGTGATAGAGAGATGGCTTGTGATTGGACAAGCTATGGAGAAAAGGGATTTAACATCTCGAATCGTGAGAAGTAGCTTCTGCCTGTGATTATAGCGAGTGTCGGCTGCTAGAGATACCCCCTTGTTGGATTGTTTTTCGGGAGAAACCCAAAAATGTTTATCAAAATAAAAGAAAGGTTATTTTATGTGTGTCGGTTGTAATTTAGAAAATTCGAAGTAGTGAGGATTTTGTAATATGTCCGTCCGCGACAGTTGCTTGTAAAATCCGTTCTTTTTGTGTCAACACGAGCCTTGTTGCTAGTGATAGTGTTCAAATTTGTTTCGTAGAATTGAATATAATTCTTTCAATTTGAACGATTCCAGTGGAATTTGAAGTCGTTAAGTTGCTCGTTGCTAAACGTCGGTGACGAATTGATTTGTTGATGAGTTTATTTCGGTGGAGGTTGCGAAAAAATAAATGTGTTTAGTGTATTCTTCTGTGAAGAGTGTTTGGGATGGCTAGTAACGCATTTTTGTTGGAATCGACTGTTGAGTAAACAGTTATTTATTTTTTCTGTGAAAAAAAATTGTTACTTTTCCGTGAAAAAAATTTTTTTGTGAGGTTATTTTGCGACGGGAATGTTTATGTAGCAGAGAATATTTACGCCATGGAGTCGAATTCACCCATGTTGTTGTTGTTTTATGCGTGGTGCGAGTACAAGGCAGAGAGTTAGTAAGAGAAAAAAGGTAGCATGAAAACAGTGAAAGTCCAGGCCAGATATTAGTGTTTACTCTTTTTGTAGGCTGGTGTTTTTTATATGTAAACATTGTGAAAAAAAAAAGATGTTTTTTCTTTGTTTTGTCCATTTTGAGGAAACGTATTAAAACGTTTTATCTTCTTCCATGAAAATGTGGGGAGTATTTTTATTGAAATGTATTTCCGCTAAAATGTTTTTAGTTTTGTTTATGTGACATGTGTCTTTGAAAATGTTTCAGCTTTTTTAGTTTATCGTGTTCGACGAGAATGTTTTGTCTTTCTTTTCGGCGAAAACAATGTCTGGTGTTAGAACAGTGTACATGGCTAAACGACATTTGAAGATTGTTTCCATTCGTCAGTGCAAAGTGGTAGTTTTTTATGCTCCTTTATTTTGTACTTGATACGAACAAACCGAATTTTTGAAAGGAAAAAAAGTTCTTTGGCAGTTTGAAATGTAGCGATGCTGACAGTTTGTTGTTTTTAAGCATAACGAAGATAACAAATAAAGGCATAGAAAGTTGTTGAAGAATACTTATTCCGGGGTCACCAAATATTTAAATGAGACAGCAAAATGGATTTTATTTCATATTAATAAACAACTTTATTTGTCATTTTCTTTAGTAGCATTAGTAGAAGAGAGACACGGGTTGGTAGGTTGAAGTGTTTTTGTGTAAAGATGGAATTAATACATTACTGGCTTGTTAGGGAGAGAACAGCTCAGTCCACACGTGTTTATAGCTAGTAGTCGCCGGCGCAAACGAAACTGGTTAAAAGAGAAAGAAAGGGCAAAGACTTCGGTGTGTTTATGTATGTGTTGCATAGAGGTTATATTTTTTTAGAAGATGGCGTATGTATTATATTGTTGTTGTTGTTCGTCTTAGTAGAAGTCTTAGTGTGTTCATGTGTGTGATCATGTTGTGAGATGCTAGATAGTATATATATTCATTTTGAGTGTTCATATTGTTGAGAGATGGAGACAGGTATTAGATATAACGAGACTGACAGGTAGGGTACAGGTTACTACAGGAAAGCCGAGCATGTAATTCAATGAGAGGAGATTTATGATATATTGATAGATAGACCGAGATATAGTGCGTTTGGCATTTACGTTTGACAGTTCTGTGAATGGACGTGTTTCTATAAACAGAGGAAGAGTAACATTTGTTATGTAATGGGTGGTATTTTAAAGAAGTACCAAATTGTATTGTTGTTGTTCGTCTTAGGGGAGTCTTAGTGGGAGATTAGTCTTAGGAGTGTTCATGTGTTGAGTGTTCATATGTCTTAAGATGTTCCTGTTTGTGGTACATGTTAATACAAGAGAGCCGACGGCTTATAATACACAATGAAAGGAGATTTGATATATAGATAGATAGACCGAGAGTTTGTGCGTTTGGCATTTATACGTTTGACATTTCTGTATGAACGGGAGTGTTTCTATAAATATTGATACATATATTTCTTACCTATTTTTGAGATGATGATTTTCACAAGTTCTTATAATATAAATGGACAATACCTTTTCTGTTGAATCACAACATGAAGACGCAGATACACAAAGATGAAGTTTGTTTATTCCATTTCGACCGGTCAATGGCTTTGCATCAAGGAATTCAACACTTATATGATTCTTCTTCTAACCTCCGCTTCCAAGGTTCTGTCAGCTCTGTCTCTGACTCATCTCTTCTCCCCTGACTGACTGAGTCCCCTCGACTGCGTTTTTTTGACTCCTATGACGCTATTGCATGACCAACACGTGCATATCAGACACATGGCATGACATGCCTCAGTGTTTAAGCATGCATTGTTACTCACATGTTTCAAATATGCGCGATTTGCACGTTTTGAAACCATTTCTGACGACCAGGAAATTTCCCATTCTCTTTGTTTTTTAACCTACTTGTAAATTCTCTAACCGATATTTTATTATGCATTCTTTCTAAGAAATCATACAGTGTTTATCGATATATTTGAAAAAAAAAGCAAAATGGCGGTGTGCTCGCTGTTAAATACAGGGGAAAATGAGTTCAAACTAAATAATTATTCTAAATGCTGTTAGAAACTCACTCAATATATGCTACCGTGACATAGGCGGACATATATTCGGTGGGTTTCTAACAGTATTTTGCGTAATTAATTTAGTTTGAACTCATTTTCCCAAACTTACTGTATTCAAAAGCGAGCACACTGCCATTTTGCCAAAAGTAATCGTGACTGTGACTAAGTCGTTTTATTGTTCGTTTTAATAACATTTTTGCGCTGACGGACTTAGTATATAGCTCTTGTAAGAGGGAATATTTAATAAAAGTCGAGGGTTTATTTTTTAGGTATAGACTAAAAATCTCTCGGAACTTCTGAGTAAATTCGTTTTATTGTGTATTACAAGATTGTTTTACAATATTTTACGCTGATTGAACCAGTCGATCACCTGCGTCGAAGTTCCTTTAATCAACAGCAGCGGCAAGGTAGTCGTACATTGATCGAACATAATTTATAGTCGAACATATTTAGTAAAACCTAAAATAAGTGTAATTCAAAAAAGCACCAATTAATTTTCTAATAATTTTTTTTGGATTTGGATAGAATCGAGTTTGCCATTTTTTTTATATTTAAAATATATTCATATGGAAATTTATTTTAAAAGATTAATTTACACTTTCATAGTCTAGCTTTCTATAAACAATTTTTAAAACATTTAAAATATAAATATGGAATTCCATGTATTAAAATACGAAACTACAGAAAATCTTTATGTGTGCGTACGCGTCACGGTTGTTTTGGTTGTTTTTGTTTTACGGCATATCAACCCTTTTCAGGTTATTTAATGCCGAATCCAAAGATTTTGAAGAATTTTTTTTTATAGAATATATTTGTGGTTTTCAAGTTGGTTTCTATTTAACCCGTAGTTGGAACCCTAACTCCGGATCAGAGTGAACCTGGGAGCAATGGAAATTAAAGGGTGGCTCCACACTCCCCAAAGCCCGCAAGTTGGGGCCTCACCACTGGATATAATTTAAGGTCATATCCAGGACCACGTGTCATGGAACGAAGATGCTATATTCCAAACATCACGTATATATAAATATATATATATATATATATGTATATATGTATATATATATATAGAGAGAGAGAAAGAGAGAAAGGAGAGAGAGAGAAAAATAGAGATAGATAGATAGTTAATTAGAAGAGAGTAAGTTCAATTCTATAAGAATTTTGCAGTACACTCTATATAATACGCTCTTCCTTTATCTTAGAATTCGATATAAACCGTATAAACCGTATGGTGTAAGGTAGACCTATCTTCAAACGCCCTCTTTCAGAGCATGACTTTCGACTTTTACTAAGTAGAATACTTAGTTATTTATTTATTTTATCTATCTATTTTTTAATTTTTATTTATTTATTTTATTTTTTATTTTCTTATTTATTTACTTTTCTTTGTCCCATATGTATGTGTGATAGTGCACGATACCTCTTGGATACACAGGAGCTTTACACTATCCCTGCATCAGAACCACAGGTAAAACAATTCTGGGCTCGGTGTTGCCACAAACACCAAATCATGAAAAATGTCAATTACAAATAATCCAAACCTTGGGACCCAGAAGAAAGATCTGGGTGTCATGATCGGCAGGTGCTCCTTCGGTGGCCAGCATGGGAGACCCGGTCGTCATCCTGCGAATGTTGGCCAACTCTCTAGTTTCAGAAACTCAAATGACATGGACGCTGAACAGGTAAGTATAACCTCTAATTTCAGGGAACAAAATAATACCGAACAAACACAACACAGTCATGATAATCATCAAAAGAAAAACAACCGACGAAAGAAATGGACAACAAAAAAGAACAGACTCGTAATGGAATGCTACTATAGAAGCAATCCTAAATATAGACAGAACAAAGAATTGCGGACCAAGCAAGACTGATACTCAAGAAAGGCTGGCTCTCTAAACTAGAACTAACAGAAATCCAGCGAAAAATAAATGATGGAACTGAACAAGAAACATCCCCCAACGGAACCACACGTAGAGCAACCCCACAAGTTTAAGCCTCACAAGTAAAAACACCAAAGGCCGAGGACCAACAAAGAACGAAGTCTACAAACGTGGAAACTGAGAACAATGAAACAGAACTAACAGAGAACGAAGCAAATGAAATAAACAAAATAATACAGCTGATGAACGAAGAAAAAACAAAGCTCCCATCGTTAAAGAACCAAGAGAACGAGAAATTAAAAACTGAAACAGAGAATGTTAACAAACTCCTCCCACATATCCCAACAAACACAATCACAGACTTAAACAACCTGATTTACGCTGGCGCCAAAATGGTAAGTATGAAACTTAAATCAGAAAAACAACCGGGGACCAGCGGACCAACAAAACCTGGATGGGAAATAAGACTAGAAACCCAAATACACAAACATAAAAAAGAATCCAAAGTGATCAACAGGAAGAAAGCAATGTGGAGAAAACGGAATATTGGAAATGTAACTGACAGGGAGAGGCTAAACAAGAAACATGAAGAACTGGACCAAAAAATAAAAGCAAAAGAAGCGAGATTGTGACTATATAGATATAAATCTGAACAATGCAAACAAAACAGAACATTTGAAACTAATGAAAGCCAATTCTACCAAAATGTAAACGGAGGAAAAACAAAAACAGAACACCCAAATCCGACAGAAACAAAACTCTACTGGAGTAAAATATGGGAAGAGCGGCGAGACCACAATAGAAATGCCCAGTGGCTGAAAGACATGAAAGAAGAGTTACAACAAATAGAAGAAGGAACAGTGAATGAAATCAGAAAGGAAACCCTAAAGAAAGCCATAGGAAAAATGGCAAACTGGAGAGCACCAAGGCACGACGGGATACATGCATACTGGTTAAAAAAATTCACAACCTTACACGAAAGACTAGCCCAAAACCTTAGAAGATGTATACAGGGAGCAAGCGTACCAGACTGGATGACAAAAGGTAGAACCACACTGCTACAGAAAGACACGAAGAAAGGAACCGTCCCTAGCAACTATAGGCCAATCACGTGCTTACCAACTATGTGGAAGATACTGACAGCACAACTGAGGGAACAAATCTACCACTCCCTGAATAACCGTGGACTCATCCCCGAGGAGCAGAAAGGATGCCAAAAAGGAAAAAGAGGAACACATGACCTGTTATATATAGATCAAAAGATCCTAAAGGAGGTAAAATGGAGGAGAAAGAATTTAGCCATGGCATGGATTGACTACAAAAAAGCGCACGACAGGATCCCTCAAGCATGGATAATAGAATGCCTAAAAATGTATAAAATACCAAGCAGGATCACCAACGTAATAGAAAATGCAATGAAAACATGGAGACTGGAATTGACAGCTGATGGACAACACATAACAGAAATTAACATACAAAGAGGCATCTTCCAAGGAGACTCGCTATCATCACTGCTGTTCATCATAGCCATGATGCCCTTGAACAGTATTCTGAGAAAGTGCCAAGCCGGATACAAGTTCTCCAATACAGAGGAAAAAATGAACCACCTGATGTACATGATGTACCTGATGTTGCAAGGACCGAAAAGGAGCTAGAGACACTAATTAACACTACCAGAATCTTCAGCCAAGATATCCAAATGGAATTTGGAATGGAAAAGTGCACACAACTAGTTATAAGAAAGGGAAAACTGGAAGGCATGAAATTACCCTACCAAACAGAAATGAGGGCACTAGAGAAACAAGACGACTATAAATACTTGGGAATTCTGGAAGCGGACACCATCAGAGCAATAGAAATGAAAGAGAAAGTTGGAAAGGAATACCTCAGGAGAACAAGAAAACTCCTAGAAACTAAATTATATAGTAGAAACCTAATAAAAGGTATTAATACATGGACAGCATCACTAGTAAGATACTCTGGGCCGTTTATAGGGTGGACAAAAGAAGAACTGGGACAACTCGACCAGAAAACCAGGAAACTCATGACCATGCATAATGCACTACACTCAAAGGACGATATTGACAGACACTACGTGAAAAGGAAAGACGGTGGGAGGGGACTGATCTCTATAGAAGACTGTGTGAAGGACACAACAAAAGAACTAGAAAAATACATAATGCAAAACGCTGAAAGAATAATTATGACAGCGAGAGACACTGAAAAAAAAAACAGAAAACAGAGAGACAAGCAACAAAACGAGAAAAGAGAAGTGGGAAGAGAAACAACTCCACGGAAGATTCATAAGAATGACAAAAGATGAGAATAACGAAAACACCTGGACATGGATGCAAAAAGGACATATAAATCGAGAAACTGCAGCTCTAATAACTGCAGCACAAAATAACTCGATAAGAACCAACCATATCAAAGCAAGGATCAATAAAACACAAGAAAACAGCAAATGCAGACTCTGTGGACAAAGAGACGAAACGATAAACCATATAGTAAGTGAATGCAGCAAACTGGCCCAAAAGGAATACAAAAACAGGTATGACCAAGTGGGGAGGGTGGTACACTGGGATTTGTGTAAATGACTGCATTTTGAGCGTACAGACAAATGGTACAAGCATAAACCTGCAACAGCACTTGAAAACGAGAACCACAAAATCCTATAGGACATGGACATACAGACGGACAAACCCATCCAAGCAAGAAGAGCAGATGTCGTAATAATTTACAAGAAAGAAAAATCCTGTCTAATCGTGGACTTTGGAGTCCCAGATGATCGCAGGGTGAGTATGAAAGAAAAGGAGAAACGAAGCAAATACACAGAGCAAGCCAGAGAGTTAAAAGGGATTTGGATGATGAAGAAAGTCCAAATAGTACCGATAATAGTAGGAGAACTAGGAACAATCCCGAAAAACTTTGAAAAAAGAATGTCAGAAATTGGAATCAGAGGAATAACTGCAAAAGTACAACGACTAACGATAATGAAAACGACTGAAATATTAAGGAAAACCCTTGAATGCGGAGAATAATACAAGACAATATAACGAATAAGCGTTACAGGGAATGAAGGACACCGAAACTGCATATTTACAAGTTCTACACCCCCCATCATGCCTTCCCCTCATTTTTTCATGACCGATCCCCCCTCCCAAAAAAAATGATACCAAAGGGCCGAGAAGGGTCAATAAGGACTGAAAGACCGAGGAGCGAGCGCCAACCAGACCTCGGCTGGACAAGCGCAAAGAGAACTGGGACCTTGGGGAGGCTGAGTGCCACTCAAATTCCAGCATAAACCAATGGCCACTACCAGCGAGAAATCAATGGTAAGCGGCTGTTGCGATGATGCAAATTCATTTGCAAATGCTATCGAAGGAGGTGGAGACCTTGTCAATGACGATCAAATCCGGACGATTATGTTCCAATTGCTTGGTCGTCATGACACTTTTGTCCTTCCGTACCTCTACATTACCATCCTCACTTGTTCTCACTTTATCAGGCACTTCCTAGAACCACTTTCCAGCACACTTCCCCAAAAACTTTTTTACAAATTTCCCAGTATATCTGAAACCCCATGCGACCGTGTCTTTCGCGTTACTCTCTCTTTCTCTCTCTGGCTCTGTCTCTGTCTCTCTCTCTCTCTCTGTGAGCCAATCCGCTACACCCTGCTGCAAGATGCGCAATTGACTCTGAAAACGTTCCACAAATCCGGCATTCTGCAAAATCCTCTCCTAGAGCCACTTTTTTTAACAGTAGCGTTCCTAATTCCTGCTCTTGTGCTACACAACCAAAAGCTTCAGTACTATTAGCTAGTTACTCAGCTCCAAGTCATTGCCATGATCTTTCATCAGTCACATCTGCTACTTCCTGGGAGAATTTTCCGTGCATTTTCTTTCCAACCAATTCCTCTGCCTCACATACTTCTACTTCATTGGTCACAACATGGAGCATCCACTCCTCATTTCTAGCTATATGCTCCTTCAACGACGTCACCTCAGCTCTAATACAATCTTTCACCCTTATTAATCCTCTTCTGACACAACCTAGCTATGCTACTTCTAATGTGGAAAATACCAAACATTGCTAAAACTTTTCTTTTTCTGATATCCATGGCATACAAATCCTTGTCAGACTATTCTAAAATTCCCGCATTGTGCCTCAAAACATTGACTCCCCATGTATTCACCGCTTTTATCAGATTTATTTTGTACAATTTTGACTTCGCAATTAGTTTGACCTTTCGAAGATACTCCTTCCTGACTTTCTCTTTTATCTCTCTGTTCATGATGCCTACACCCTCTAACACTCCTAAATACTTATACCCTGTTTCTTCTATTTCTTTCATAATTTCTGGACTTGAAAACACTATTCCATTCGAATGCAACTTTACACCCATCTTTATCACCAATACCGCACACTTACTAATGCTAAATCGTATCCCGATGTCTTTTGAGTATGTCGCGACGAGCTCTACTATTTTCTCATTTCTAACAAATATCTTCAAATCATCCATAAACAGTAAACCCAAAGCAATACCCCAGCTTCTCTCTCTTCAAGAGGATACTCAGTAGTAAAATAAGCGGAGATAACGAATATATTTGGAATATTCCATGTTTAATGCCAACCTTCCCAAACACCACGTTGTTCGTTGTCAGAACCGTTCTCCATTGAGCTGTACTTGTCTCCAAAAGCCCTATAATATTCCCAACAACCTTCATCATCGATAGTGTTTCACTGACCCTTGAGTGAGAAACCATGTGCCTTTCTGTAATCAATCCATGCTGCACTCAAATTCCTTATTCTCTTTGCATCCTACATTACTGCCTCATCAATCATTAGTTGATCCTGCGTACCACTCGAGCCGTGCCGGCACCCTAGTTGTTCATCAGGGAGGCCACTATTACTCAAAAAGTTTTCGATAAACTTTGTCTGCGAAGATTCCACTTAACAGCTCCCACATTAGTGGTAAAAATGCGATCGGTCTGTAATTGCTGGCAGCTGTTCCTTTCGTAAGCTCATTCCAAATCAATGTCGTCCTTCACATAACAAGCCAATCAGAGATATTCCCCGACTCAATACCTGTCCGTTTGGTGGCAAAAATATACTATTACTTCTATATCTGAAGCTGAAAATTATCTATTCCCTGCTTCCTTTGTTCCAGCTCGTTTGAATCGTTGATCTACTAGTCTTCATTAATTCCCCGTTTTGATATTCCATTGTAATAAAGATACTTATTCCAGTAGCGTCTTTCCAAGAATTGCAGGCTAATGGAACTCGCTTCCTTTCAATTGTTTTCCTCCTATCTAATCTGCCCTAATCTAATAAGATTCCTCACAGATTATATTATTATATTTTAAAGGAGTTAGTAGAGTAACTGTACTGCTGTCATGTTACTATCGTCGTAGGCACTACCCCCCCCTTCAGAGTAAGTAGTATATGTTTTTTCGTCATATAGTAACCAAAATATGCAATCAGGAGTATATTTTTACAATAACTACTACTACTGCTGCTGCTACTACTACTACTACTACTGCTTTCAATAATAATAATAATAATAATAATAATAATAATAATAATACACCATCCTAGAGGAACTGAACCTATCATAAATTTCACAAACCTATATCGCTTTTTTTCAAAAATTCACATATGTGGTGGCATCAGCCTCGGTTTGCACCACAGATATGGTAGTGACAGCCCAGGGAAGATGAAAAGACCGAGGAGGGAACGCACTACGCAAATATGCAATGGAAGAGTGCCGAAAGTACCGAAATCTTAAGGAGACTTACTGCAAATAAAATTCCAGAAGAGATAAACGATTGATACCAAGAAAAAATTAGTCATAAATGGTCATTGCGTTAACTCGACAAGAGACAAGGGAGTGCTGGAAATCTTGGAGACTTTTAATTCAGACTCTATGGAAGAGTAATTTTTATTTTCAGTGAACAACCACTGATAATGACCGAAGAATCATAACAGTCGCAAGAACTCGCCATAAGTTTTCCGAGATGCTGCTAACACCTCTACCTTTAGTTGTACCAAACCAAATATAAGAAAACACCCATAATTTGAGACATGCTTCCTGACAAACAAAAAAGGCTTCGTCTTACAAACAAGGATTTGTACTATATGAAATAATTGAGGGCATTGTACGAAAGTCCATTGAAAAGGCATTGAGAAACTGGAATCTGTAGGAAGCTTAATGTCACTAAAATTCTAGCGAAAGCCTTCGACCTTAATCAGAAAGAATATAGAATGCGATTAACAAGAATTTATAAGTTTTTAGTAAATATAGAATAGTTTCTGCCTAAAGTTGAATTTAAACATTAAATTTCTTTTCATCATCATCATCATCATCATCATCATCATCATCATCATCATCTATAATATTTTGATTGCAGAAATTCCTCTCTGGACCGAATTACAGTAGGTTTGCAATAATAGATGGCACATATAAATTTATTATGTCTAAACTATTATCCGCCACCTTATGTAATTATAGAACGCCGTTTTATACACATTTATTTATTATAATAAAATGCTACATTAAATCCTAGGAGAAATATCACCACGATCGCCTACATATTTAGAGGAAGTATTTACTACTTACCCATCTAAAACTTCAGTCCTGATACCGCCACTAGTCTAAATCGGGAACTATTATAAACATTATACATATACAGCCCTGTCACCTTCGTAACTGACTCATAACTCCTACACAAATCATTAACTTTTTTTCCAATTGCAAAAATAATAATTTCTCCCTCATCAACTTCCGGCAACTCTCATTGGCTGCTCGCTGTACACTCGCTTATCCGGCAATACAACTCTTCCTTATTAAACGAATACGCTAGATTTTATTGAACATACTAGCGGGGGTACCCGGCGTTGCCCGAGTGTTTGTTTCCGGGACGGGGGGGAGTTTTAAAAAATGTTATGGTAGGTAAGTAGGAAGGATCAAACCCAGAGTCATAAGTAAAAGTAGGAAAATAAAGTGTGAAAAAAAAACAAAAAAAAAACATCTGCAACGTTAACAGTTCGGCCACCAAGAAAATTCCATTCCAGTTGTTTAGGAAAAAAAAACGACTACGGTAGGTCGGCGTGAACGTGAAAATATAATGTGAATTGTCCAGCACGCTAACCACTACGCCACAGAGCACTGCAGCTTAGTTTAGTGATTTTAAATAACTTCACATGAAAGAACTACGAAGCCAAACCGGTGTTCTCTTCTCAAATATTCCTTGTGAACAATCCCCAAACGGTGTTAAGTGGTGGCAGGGGGAGGAGGAATTTATTAGAGAGAAAATATTTTACCACTTCCATTGATCTTAACCGATTTTGGCCGTGACTTCTCAGCAGAAAAAGTATAGAAATCTAAGATTATCGAGGAATTTGAGAAATAATAAGCCTATAACACACCTCAGATATTGTTCTGCCGTTTGTGCATATTATATTTGCATGAAATATCTTGATTTTTAATCCTATTAAGGTCAAAATCCGACGGGAAAAATGAGTTCATTTTATTTATATAGAAGAATAGAAGAATAGAAAGAAGATAACGAAAAACAAAACAATTGTTTTCTTTTTTTCTCCTTTTATCCTAAATTTTCTCAGTATATGCTGCTTATAAAATTTACAACAACAGATTGCGAGATTATTAAAGTCGGGACACGGATTTTGAGTGCTTTTGCCGCTTTTAAACTGTCTACAACGTTACTCTACTGCATCTTCTAATGGTTAAATGTGTACAGCTTTATTATTACAAATAAAATGATGATTTAGTTTTACATTAGAAAATGCTGATTTTATTTTGCTTTAGATAAACTTCCGTTTACATTCCTTTTCAACCATCTACATAAACCGGACTAAAATTCTTTATTTATAAACTACTTAAAAACATTAAAAAAACACGATTACATTTACATTTATACAGTAGACATGGTTCTAGCAATCAAATAATGCATGATAAAGTTTTAGAATGATTACTTGTGTTTTGCTTGATTATTACACTAGCATAACGTTGAACACTAGAAATAAACTCTTGGTTTATTTTTACAGTAGACAACATTCTGTCTAGATTAAGTAAGTGGCTTTTTTTATGATATTGCGACTGCCTAGCATTCTTTCTTTATAGGCTGATTGAAAACTTTAAAACAACCAATTACACGATTATCAAAGTCAAGACTCGGCGTGTGTAATTTGGAAGTCTTTAAACTGTCTAAAATGTTTTATTTCTTCTTTTCTCAGCAGCTACATACACCTGACTAAAATTCTTTTGTTACAAAATTTAAAAAAAAACACGATTGCGTCTATTAAAATTTTACATTAGATAAATCTGACTACATTGCTTTCTTTATAGCTCAATAAAAAATTAAAGAAAACGGTAGACATTGTTTATGCAGAATGAAGTTTTACAATGATTAGATGTGTTTTGTTTTATTATTTCAATCTGAAAACATTGAATACTACAAATCAAATGGTTAATTTTACAGTAGATAAACATCTGTGTACATTAAGCTAATTACTTTTCTTTTGAAAATGACGATTGACTAGCATTCTTCTTTAAACGGGAGGAACGACTAAAATAAAACCAAATTATCAAAAATTACATTTTTTTCTTCTTTCCGATAATTTTATTTTATTTTAGTCGCCCCCACCCCGCTTAAATTCGGTTCCTTATAAAAAAAAAACCTCGATTTGGTTTTGAAAAGTGAGGGCGAAACCGGGTCAGCCGACTCTACCCCCTTATTTATCTAACCGTTTTTTTTTTCTCAACCTCCATCGGATGTTTGCCCTCCGTCCTTCTTTTTACCATGGATACAAAAAACTTCAGTCTTCCCTTTAATAAGGCTATAATAAAGTGTTGTACTCCCCCCTCTCCCCTAAAAAATAATGATATATATATATATATATATATATATATAACCGGGTAAAATAAAGACAAACTGCTAAGTTGAGTAAGTTAGAGCGTGCAACATATATCTAATT
Source organism: Euprymna scolopes (assembly GCF_053919585.1). Taxonomy (NCBI): domain Eukaryota; kingdom Metazoa; phylum Mollusca; class Cephalopoda; order Sepiida; family Sepiolidae; genus Euprymna; species Euprymna scolopes. The sequence continues at coordinate 100,818,803 of NC_136494.1, read as the reverse complement.
TAATATGCCACATTTATTGACTGATTGGATATGCAATATATATTATTAATTGTATCTTTATTCATTTATTCTCAGCAGCTGAGTAAACAACTTGACATTATAGGTTGATCGCAACCAAACATGTCCACCTACCACATGTGGGTCGACGGTTGATCTCAATGTTCAAACTTTGTCGATTATTTCCCTTAAGCTTTGACATTTAGAAAATCATATTCAGATTGAATTCTGAAAATACATCATCTCAAATAATATAGAACCGATATTTGCTGCAAATACAATGCGAACGTTTATTAACCAATGTACAGAATATGAAGCTACATCAAGGGAAGTCATATTCATATTCTTGTTCAGGGTTGCTAGATTGACTTTTTAAAAGCAAAATTTCGCGGGTTTGCCCTTTTGGACGCAATTTTGCCTACAAAATTGTATTTGGCCGTTTTTCAAGCGTAACGTACAGACTAAGTAAAGAAGGAACGCGCAGAATAATTATTAGTGCGCATTGTTTTTTACTAATTTTCTGTATCTTTTACACTATTGCTACTGTCCATTTAGTATTACTATGTTCCATAATTAAAGAGATAGATCAAGACGAGATCTCAATGGTGACGTCATGGCAATATTGTGTGACGCCGGTCACCCACTTGTCCAGTAGAACAGTCCATTGCAGACGCGTATCGAGAGCACTCGTACAGCGCATTAGCCGGTCTGTAGTTGAGAGAAAAAAAAAGAAAGATTTAGTTTGTGACTACGCTGTGATCACTTTGAAGATCATGATGAGAGAACATGCAAGAGTTAGACTGGGTTAATTCTTAGATTATGTGGGAAACATTTTTATTTCGGTGATCAGTAAATATAGGAGCTTTATAATTGAACGTTTGTATTATAAGACTAGGTTAATATTCTGGAGAGCTGGAGAAAAATGTGTTCTATTTGGGCCATCCATAACTATAATTTAACGTTTGTATATATATCATTAGACAGGGCTACTATACTTAAGAGGTGGAGAAAAATGTGTACTATTTTGCCCATCCGTTACTATAATGGAACGTGTGTATGTGTTTCATTAGACTGGGATTGTATGCTGAAGAGGTGACGAAAAATATGTGTTATTTTGACAATCCGTCAATATAACTTAACTATTGTGTGTGCATTATTAGACTGGTCTAGAATTCTGGATATTTAGAGCAAAAATTGTTTAACTTGGACCAAATATATTACTTGTCAACAACAAATTTATTGTCTGCGTTTTCTCAAGGATTTGATGCGCTGAATCCAAAAATCAAATTGGTTTTGTTTAACAAGGGGAGGTTGTTTTAGCTATAGCCATATGTCACTTTTACATTTTTGTTCACGTGTGTGGAGTATTTTAGAAAAAGTTGGTGAGAGTAAAATCCCATGCCTTGGAAATGGTTATTTTGAATGATAAGAAGTAATCAGGTTCGATAGTTTCGGATGATTACGCCGAAAAGGGATTGGTCCTAAAACCCAGAAATCTTCTAAAAGTTGGTGCTCAACATACACGAAAAAGGACTAGCCTCTGCGGGTGGACTTGGTGACTTACAAAGAAAGGATCTTCACCGACAACTCTTCTGGTTGACTGCAACAGAATACTCTTCCCACCGCTGCACGTCAAGCTCGACTTTATGAAGAAGTTCACCAACGCTCTGGACAAAGATAATGATTGCTTCACTTAATTGTGCCTTGCTTTTCCAGAACTGACCATGAAGAAGTTGAAGCTAACATCTTCGACGGTACTCACATCTGGCATCTAACCAGATATCCAAAGTTCGAAAACTCAATGAACGAAGTGTAATTGGGAGCGTGGAAGACATTTGGTAGTGAAAACTTTCTTGGCAACAATAAGGCCAGAAACTACGGAGAACTTATCAACAACATGCTGATTGTTTCTAGAAACCTGTGCTGCAACTTGAGCGTCAAGATGCACTTCCTATTTTTATATATGGACTGGATTTCTAAGAACCTGTGTTCAATGAGTGTCGAGCAGAGGAAGAGAGTCCATCAGGACTTGAAAGAGATGGAGACCAGGTATCAGGATCGCTGGGACGCAGTCATGACGGAAGTTGAAGAGAGTCCTCCTTGCTTCCGAGCATTCCAGGAGTTCGAAGAAATGAACTTTCAAGCCCTGAAGTTTGTACAATGGTGCAGCAACATACCATTTATGTGTTTATCAATGTCTTCGTAATTAGTGTTTCTAGTAAGTAATGTTTGCAAAACATTTTTTTTACTTAAAATATATATTTAGGATGATATACGTTGATAAAATAAGCTGATAATTCTACAAAAATGAAATCGATTTTCTCATAAAATATGTTTTATTTTAATAAACAGCACAAATACCTGATAAATGATGGATAGAAATGGGGGGGTATTTCTTGATTCAACAGTTAAAAAATACCCTTAATCAGCTGTAGAAATCTAGAAAACATTCTAAAAGTAGAGAATCGTTGCTCATTGCAATTGAACGTTTGCATGTGTATTGTCAAACTTCCTCTGTATTCTGCTGAATGTAGAAAAATGTGTTCTATTTAGACTACCAGTGACTATAATTGAACGTTTTTATGTGTATCATTAAACTGGAATAGGATTATAGAGAGGTGAAGAAAATGTGTTCTATTCATACGATCCGTAATCATAATTGAATGTTTGTATGGTATTATTAGATGGGGCTATTATTCTGGAGTCGTGAAGACGTGAAGAAAAACGGTTCTAATTTGACTGTCTATATTTATAATTGAACATTTGAATATGTATCATTAGACTGGGCTATATTCTTGGAGAGATGGAGAAAAAAGTTTTATTTAGACGATCCCTACTCATAATTGAACATTCGTATGTGTACTTGGCTAGTATTTTGGGGAAATGAAAAAAATGTGTGTCTATTTGAAGCATCCGTAACTATAAACGTCTTATTATAGGGGAGAGACTAAACATACGTGTATATGTTTGAGGCTGATTTCTTAATTTGGTCAAAAGGAAACTCCAACATTCTGCTAAGAAGAGTATCAGAAGGAAGCGGTAACACAACGTAGAACAATATAAAAATATTGCATCTTTTATTTATAGTTCATGTTTAATGAGAAATGATATATTTCTAAGTTATTTAATACCGAAGTCCTTTGTGGCATTTGTGGGTTGACGTAGAAAAGAAAACATTATAAGAAATTAAGGTTGGGAATTAAACGAATTCAAAGAAAAAGCATCACGAAAGATAGTCGAGATATATAACGTGGCAAAAAAAAGCGATTCCAATCTAGTTTCTGAGGTGTGACTACGGTAATGACCCTAAGTTTTTAGGATCTTCTCTTCTCCTTCACAAATAACGAGTGGCATGAAAACAGATATAGTGCATTATGCTTGCAATACTTATTTATGTATTCCTGCATTGAAGGAAAAATATGTTGGGAACAATTTAAAGAAAAAAAATCTCAGTACGAATGTGTGTTATTGTTATTAAAAACACTTAGAAACGTTGCTATAAAATAAATGAAGAAGTAGATTGTATCTACACACTGTAACTATCACGACAACTAGTACAGTTTTCTTTTTATTTACCTCTCCTCCTACGGAGGATAGATGAGACAGAAGGCAAAAAATGTGAGATTTAAACGCCGGCGCCATTGAGGAAATGCATACTTACCAGAAAAATTGCTACGGCTATTCCTGTAAGGCACTTCAGACTATCGAGAATAAACTAATCCCTGCTAAAGGGGGGAAGTAAAATCTGGGAGGGTGAACCTTCTGGAACTTCACAAAACCATCCCCCCTACACACACAGAACAAGTCATTCTTAAGAAATTGGCATAAACTCTATCGGTCTAATTTCGGTATGGACTAACTTAGAAAGCTTGAAAGGACGTTGATTTTTCACGCTTAAGCTTGGAAAAGCATTTTCATTGATGAACGTATATATGTGATAAACGTATCTTGATAATATCTGTTCGTTTTTAAACGATCTCTGACCTCAATCTGTAATGAAACGCGCCGATCGTTATTTTTTCTATCATCCGATTCGTGATTTCCGGTATTATTTCGGCAACCATTTTCACTTTATTACAAATATTTTTTCTTTTCGTTTTCGTGCCTCGACTGTGGCCTACATTCCTGCGTTCAACCTATTTTGATCATAATGCTTAATACTGTTCTATTATTTACTCGAGAAAAAATGGATACCCCTTAAAAGGTACTTGTACAATTAAAGAATTTAAAGTGATGAAAGGGTTGTTCATACCTCGGGAACGCTTTTCCATGATCCTCTTTGCTTTTACTCAATTGAAAAGATAAATTCGAAACAACCACAAACAATTTATTTAGAATTTTTTTCTTTCTCTCAAACTAAGTTGCTCTATAAAGGCTCAGGATTGTACCATACACACGCTTAACTTTAGATCAGAGAGAAAATATTACTACGGGTATATTCAGCCTGGTACAGCGTCCAAATTTCGGGATGGTATTTCCGACGACAATTCATCTCGGTATTAACTATGTCAGCTTTGTTTACTTACAGTGATCGGATTAGAAGAGGTAAATCTCGCTTTCCTTATTTTGTCATTTAATCCTCACAATTCACCATAGATCTTTCTGGCAAAGGGGGAAATATTACTATTTTCACGGTCAGATTACTCTATCTAACACATCATTTACCTTGAAAATATAATTTTGGCTGCTTACGTCAAGTAGCCTTATGACTTGCTTAGGTTGATATCCACACACACACAAAAAAAAACTGTGGTATAAACAAAGCAACTAAAATTGATAAAAGTTAAAATAAATACAATGGGCGAATTTAAACCTTGAAAGATCCAAACCGTGTGATTTTCCGTTTTAAAAGGGTGAAATCCGGGTGGTTTACTGTTATAAAAGATCTTTGAAAATATCCATATTTGAATATCAATGAACAGTGAGAGCGGGGCTTCCCGGGATTTGAATGATCATCAACGAATGTTTCACACTCCACATTTTTATTATCATCGGAATAAATGAAATCGCCCAGTTTTTTCAACTCGATTTATTGTCTGCTCTAGTTTAGGCCACATCGCATGCACCGAGAGGAAACTGAACTTCTCTCTGCATTGACTTAGTCCATAATACATTACATTGTAGAGAACCTACTGTTTCCTTTATAAAATTCTCAATGGAGAAAGAAAATCTTGTTGAATAAAAGCAAATTAAAATTATTGGCAGTTTTTTTTTTGTTTATTATTTTGTACTAGCATGGAGACCCGACGTTTCACACTCCCATATTTTTATTGTCATTGAAATCGTCCATTTTTTTTTCAATCAAATCGATTTATTGTCTGCTTTAGTTGGGGGCCCATCCTGGTACACTTGGAAGGAAGCTTCACATGCATTCCTGGATTGACTCAGTCCTGAACCCATTGTAGGCTATATTGCACTGTAGAGAACTTACTTTTATAAATATTTTTTATATATAATGGCTTGAATTACAGTTTAAAATGAAAAAGTCAAGTATCACGCTTCAATTGTGCTTTAAACAAAAACATTCATTTCGAACGCGCCTCTGTGATATCAAAGAACCTACAGTTGATTTTATATGTCGGGCTATTCGGCTGTTTTTGTAATAAAAACTTCTCAAATGCATCTGTGATGTAAGGTTAGATAAGGTGTTAGCTTTGGTCCAAATCGTCTTTCATAGGATTATTTCGATTATTGATACTTACCAATGACATTCCAATAAAAAACTAAGAACATTTCCAGTCACATAAAGTATCTTAGTGTGAAATTTCATAAGAATCGGCTCGGCCGTTTTCGTGTACACAGGGAACAAACTAACGCACATGCACACTGACGCACATACGCACATACACACAGACGCACACAGGCAAAATTTATTTTATATAATAGTAGAGATACTTTTCCAAATGTATTTTATCCTCAATTTTTTTTAAAATGAAAACGTGTTATTATTAATATGCAGCCGGTCTTTTGTGTATTCACCAAATGCATCCAGTGATGAGATCCCTAATTTACCATTGTTTCAAGGTCATCATTTATTTTTTTTTTTTTTTTTTGACATTTTGCGAAGATTGTTTTGCACTATTGTGTTTTGTCGTTTAACGGTTGCATTGAAATATTAGTTTTTCCAAAAGTAAGTAAACACTTGCGAAAAATGTAACTTTTATGCAATTTTTAATTGTTTTACGTTTACATTGTTTTAGTAATCTTTATCTTTCTATTCCAGATGTCAATTGCTAAAATTGAGCTGCGAGTTTTAATTCGTTACTGCTGGAAGTTAGGGTTTACAACCAGGAACGCCGCAGAAGAGGTTTGTGCTGCCGAAGGGAAAAGAAAAATTGCATATGTGGTACAAGCGTTTCGATTCTGGCGAGGTGAATCTTGAAGATAGACTTCGTTTAAGAACGGCCGTTAAAGTTGAGATGAAGACTGGCAAACCGTCGGGTTGGACATTGTGCCTTCATCGAGCATTCGAGAATTAGTTAATGAGCTTGGAGTTAGTAAACTGATAATTCACTAACACTTGAAGCAACTTGATTTTGTTTACAAAAAGCCGCGCCAAGATCCACAGGAATTCAACGAAACACAAGCTAACAGACGAGTTGAAATTTGCTTCGATTGCTCAGCAATTTTTTCAGGTGTTTACGAACTTTTGTGACAACCTAATATTAAGCTAAATAAGAACTTTACTTGCCTGAAAACGTCGGCGAATTCTAATAATTATAACAATTTGACAGCCAATCCTTTTGTTACAGTTCTCATAATATATCGGCACGTGAAGATCGGAAAGCTAACAATTGTCAAATTATCAAATTGCACACAGTTACGTTTGCTTTCACGTGCTCACCAGCCGATTATCTCCCGGCTGAATCTTTTTTCACGCTTCAATAACGTCACTTTGTGTGTGATTCCTATTTTCCCACTTATTTTTTCCCGTTCTCACGTTTCTGTCGAATCCAACGTTCTGAACTTGCAAAGATAATATTTTTGCCGCGTTTATCCTTTGTACACTTCGGGGACATCAAAACGAAAAATAAAATTGAAAATTAATATTACACTAACAGAAAGATAGAAACTTACATGTACAAAAGTAGCAGTTAACATAATTGAAATAAGTAGGTTATTTTAATTTTCAAGAATACGAACGTTATGTAATAACATTTAAACGTTATTTTGTATTAATAGAATAGTGGAATTTGCATATATTTCAACTTTCTTTTTTTAAGTAGGAGTAAAACATTTTAGCACACGGTAAAAAGTTTATATATATGTATATATATATATATATATATACATATATATATATATGTAATCATATATATATATATAGTTATATAGTTATATATAAACCTCTCTATCATTTATAGTTATATATAAACCTCTCTATCATTTTCTCTCTATTTATACATATGCTATATACTTACTTTAAATAAGAATACAGCAAGAAACACTGGGTTATGGTTGAAAGACAAAGGGGTTTATTTACAAGGGAATACAGGTGACATAAGAGTTACTCGACATATTTTCTTATTCTCTTCCGGTCCTTTTTTTCTTCTCTCTCAGTCACGTGAGAGGGTATCGTTCATTTCATCTATGAAGGGATGTTAGGTCATTCCATTACATCAGTATATATATATATATATATATATATATATATATATATATATATATATATATATATATATATATATACTAAGCTATAAAAATATATATGTCAATTAAGCATTTCATCTCGCGTTTTTATATACGCACGTTCTATAGAGTTTTTAATTAGCCAATCTGTTTCCTAGTTTTCACCGCGCCCCTCCTAATCAGCCAATGGACAGTCACTTACAGGACAAACGCCCAGTTGATCTTAGGTGCAGCCCTTCCTATGTGTGTGTTTTTTTAACGGGAAGCGTAGATATCTAGTGATCTGACCTTTTTTGGAACCTAGGTGTAGTTAAATGTGATTTTTTGTCTATATTTGTATTATTATTATTATTATTATTATTATTATTATTATTATTATTATTATGTTTGTATATATATATATATATATATAAATATATATATATATATATGATAATTTATGCATATCTATGTTTATTTTATTTATTTATTTTCTATTGTTATTGTTAATTTTAAAAATATTTGGTATAGCTATCCTAGAGTAAACTTTATCCTGTGTACACAGTTGTTCGCTATTGTTTAATAGATGTTGGGGTCCTTTAAAGTATAAGATAGCAAATTCTTCATGAAGGCATTATCTACATGGATCGTCTAGGTCTCTGCATGTGTTTGCTTGTCTTACTATTTTCCATTAGACTACCGACGAACGTCTGCTTTCTTTGAGTTCCCAGTATTGGTTTGCTAGTGTTGTTTCCATTCGGTGTTTTTTTTTAACCTACTTTTGTGGTCTTAATATCAGGCTTTGAAATCTACGGAAGTCATATGTACATAATATTTCTTGTTATTCGGGTTTTCTTTCGCAAATATTGTGGCATGGTAAACTATGCTATCGGTTAGAAATTTATTTTGAAGTGGGCAAAGTGTGCAGGATCTACAGTTGCATTTATCGTGTTCATTATTAGTATATATTACATATATATATTACATATATATTAAATATATATTACATATATATTAAATATATATTACATATATATATGAGGTGCTTTCCATAAGTATTCAGATGTTTTTTCGTATAGGCACCTTCATTGATAGTACACACATGAAACTCTAGTCCACTTCGAAGTAATCTCCTCTGGTTGCAATGCACTTGTACCGTTTCAACAACTTCTAGATAACCCCATGGATGTCCTCTTGTGTGAACGTGTAAATGCCACCCGTCTTTCATCTCCTCAACTGTCTCATAATAGCAGCCTCCAAGGTTTTAGGGAATAACCAAAAATCACAGGCAGTAAGGCATGGACTATGGGGAAGGCGGGAAACTGTGTTTATGCCTATGACAACGTCTTTCTTTCTGATTTTATTGAGTAAAAACTTAGTAAAATCTTCGCGCGAATCTTTGGCATCTTCATTTCCTCACGAATAATTGTGTGCACAGTTCCCACACTGACATCTAACTGTGCACTTATTGTCTTTATAGACTCACAATAGTCCTTATTCATGAAATTCTTTATTTGGCCAATCACCTCAAGTGTTCTGATTTCCTTACTCCTCCCATACCTCTCATCATCTCTCACATACTCCCTGCCTCCATTGAACCTCATATGGAACTCCAAAACTGATCCATGCCAGATTATTTTAAAATAGCCTGGAGCATTCCAGACGTTTCTGTGGCATTTTCCAAGTTTAAAACAGAATTTTATTGCATATCCTTCTTCTGAAGTGTTCTCACGTCCAGATTGCATTTTTTTAATTCACCAGCTGTGATAATCAGACTTTAGTAGGGTGTATTCACATTCCTGCTGTAGCTGTTCATTTAAACCTGAACTCATAAAAAAATCGGTAAGTCATTTTATAGGATACATAGCAATGATACTGAAATTTCAAGAGTAAAGTTTTCAATGTCTGTAAAAAATGTCTAAAAATCTTAGAAGTATAAATGAAAGCCGTAAATTAACATTGACATGCAAAAAAAAAAAAAAGTTTTTTTTTACAGAATACATCAAACAAAAATAATTAATAAATGTTTATTCCGTGGAGTTTCAAAGAATGCAAAATTATTCTTTTCAGAGAAAAGAAATATGTCAGCAATATTATATGAAACTGCATTTTACGTCAGTGGTCATAAAATGCAAAAAAATATTTGTAAAACGTTTATAAACATTAATAAAAATTAACATCAAACCGTAATTGGTGATTCCAGTTTGAAATGAAATCTTTTTGGTATGATAAAGAAACGAAGAGAAGACAAATCATTTAGACTCATTGAACCTTATTTACTGATTAATAACTAGTTTAGCATTGTTCCTACATCTTATTTCAGTTTTATTTTGAATAATATACTGGCCTATACTTTATTGTTTATTGCTTATTTCTCCTTAACATAATTAGTCATATTCCTAGTTATTAATGCGACTATATATACGATATACGATGATACTTTATCTATTCTCTCGAATTAGTTTTTAGATGGATATATAAATTATAACCTAAACGCATTTTACTAGTCCTTCCTAACTATTTTAATATTTAATATATACTCCTTTTAGGTCCTAAGCAGATAACTATTAAAATGTATCCGTATATTACTGTATAATACTGTCGTTTTATATTATCATTAACATAATTCTCATTATTATTATTATCATTATTATTATTATTATCATTATTATTATTATTATTATTATTATTATTATTATTATTATTGGCTCACATGGAGCTTTCACACAAGTCAGCAAACGATCTGATTGGAGACCTGTGGTGTTCTCTGGAAGCTGAGTGACAAAAAGTCTCCCCAGACCTCCATCTCTCTCCTCCTTCGATAGCATTTGCAAATAAATTTGCATCATCGCAACAGCCGCTTACCATTTATTTCTCGCTGGCAGGGGCCATTGGTTTATACTGGAATTTGAGTGGCACTAAACCTCCCCAATATCCCAATTCTCTTCGCACTTGTTCACCGGAGGTCTGGCCAGTGTTCTCTTCTCGGTCTTTCCATCCTCCTTGACCCTTCTCGGCTCTTTGGTATCAATCACTTTTCTATTATGGGGAACGGAGGTGAAACAATGGAGGGATGCATGATGGGGGTGTATAGCATGTAGATCTGCAGCTTTGGTGTTCTTCATTCCCTGTAACGCTTCTTCGTTATATTGTCTTGTGTTATTCTCCGCATTGAAGGGTTTTCCTTAATATTTCAGCCGTTTTCCTTATCGTTAGGCATTGTATTTTGCAGCCATTCCTCTGATTCTAATTCCTGCCATTCTTTTTTCCAAGTTTTTCGGAATTGTTCCTAGTGCTCCTACTATTATCGGTACTGTTTTGATTTTCTTCATCATCCAAATCCCTTTTAACTCTCTGGCTAGCTCTGTGTATTTGCTTCGTTTCTCCTTTTTTTTCATACTCACCCTGTTGTCAGTTGGGCCAGCGAAGTCTACGATTTGACAGGATTTCTCTTTTATTACGACATCTGGTCTTCTTGCTTGGATGGGTTTGTCCGTCTGTATGTCTATGTCCCATAGGATTTTGTGGTTTTCGTTTTCGAGTGCTGCTGCGGGTTCATGCTTGTACCATTTATTTGTACGCTCAAAATGCAGCCGTTTGCACAATTCCCAGTGCACCGCCCTCCCCACTTGGTCATACCTGTTTTTCTATTCGTTTTGGGCCAGTTTGCTGCATTCACTTACTATATGGTTTATCGTTTCGTCTCTTTGTCCATAGAGTCTGCATTTGCTGTTTTCTTGTGTTTTATCGATCCTTGCTTTAACATGGTTGATTCTTATCGAGTTATCTTGTGCTGCAGTTATTAGAGATTCAGTTTCTCGGTTTATATGTCCTTTTCGCATCCATATGCAAGTGTTTTCATTATTCTCATCTTTTGTCATTCTTATGAATCTTCCTTGGAGTTGTTTCTCTTCCCATTTCTCTTTTCTCGTTTTGTCGTTTGTCTCTCTGTTTTCTGTTTTCTTGGTTTTCTCCGTGTCTCTCGCTGTCATAATTATCCTTTCAGCGTTTTGCATTATGTATTTTTCTAGTTCTTTTCATTTGTTTCCTTCACACAGTCTTCTATATAGATCAGTCCTCTCCCGCCGTCTTTCCTTTTCACGTAGAGTCTGTCAATATCGTCCTTTGGGTGTAGTAGTGCATTATGCATGGTCATGAGTTTCCTAGTTTTCTGGTCGAGCTGTCTCAGTTCTTCGTTTGTCCATCATATAAACGTTCTAGAGTATCTCACTAGTAATACTGTCCATGTTTTTATACCTTTTATTATTATTATTATTATTATTATTATTAATAATAATAATAATAATAATAATAATAATAATAATAATAATAATAATAATAATAATAATAATAATAATAATACAATAGCCTGTGTGTTCTTTTGTGTGATACGCTTTCCGGCAAATTTGATTGGTTGAAATTTAATTCCGGAATACATTTACCAACGCTCTAGGTTCTAATCGATTAGCGTGTTCTCACTGCTATATCTGTTTTTAATTCTATAACATTTAGGGTTTTATCTTTCAAAAGTTGTTAAGAAGTCATTGATTTTAAGTTATTCCCTAATAAAAAAAAAACTCTAACACATCTCTCGGCCGGCGGGGATAAAAAATTGAGCAATTGTTTGTTTCGTTTTTTTTTATTGTTTATTTTTTATATTTGTTTATTGAGAGAAAGAAAGAGAGAGAGCCAGAGAGCGATCGAGAGAGAGAGAGAAAGAAAGAGAAAGAGAAAGAGAAAGAGAGAGGGAGCGGCTGATGTTTACGGTAATATATTATTACTCCTACTACGATTTTTGTCGCTGCTGACCGAGAGATTTGTTATCGTTTTTTTATTACGGAATAACGCAAAATCAATAACAAATCTCTCGGCCGGCGGGGACAAAAATTGAGTAGTCATTTGTTTTTTTTTTCATTGTTTATTTTTTTTACATTTGTTTATTGAGAGAGAGAAAGAAAGCGAGAGAGAGAGAGAGAGGGGCTGATGTCTTCTTAAATATATTATTTCTCCTACTACATATATATATATATATATATATATATATATATTAAATGACAGTTGTTGTTGTTCATAACAATCGCTTTCCGACATTTTCTTTAATTGCTTGACAACATTTTTCCCTCCAGCAACAAATCCAATTTTCTTCGACTGGACTACACCTATCTGTTCTTTCTACGGATCTTAAAGCAACGTGAACGTGGAAGGAAACCGAGAAAGACCAGTCGAAACATATGGTGATCACGAAACCCTCGATTAACTCGATTTCGTGAAGATACTGTACCATATATGTGTTACAAGAACAAGTCCCCTTTTCTTGTAAGTAAGAAAAAATGAGATAGGATAGACCGAGAATTTGAACCTGGAAAGCTAGGTTTGGAATTAAGATTCAGAAGAATTCCCATTGTTAGTTTTAATATAAAATAGCAGATATATTTGTTTGAAAAGGAATTCGATTGTTTAGAAATGATATGGTAAAAAGGAATTTGATGATTCAATTCTGTTTAGGAAAACAGAATTAAAACAAGGTCAGTTAGAAAAACGAACAATAGCAAATTTAAAAATGTTGGAAAAGAAGTCAGGTTAGAAGAAATGGGTTGGACACGTGCGAGCCAGCCATGTGAGAATCATGCATGTTTAGGCCACAGGATCGACCAAGCACGTCTTTGGCCATACGATGACGTCATGGCTGAGAAATGAATCCTCAATAGTTTTAGAGAGTTTTAGTTTAAGAGTCGGAGAAAACAGAAGGAACAGCAGAGAGTCGAGTCGGACGAACCCCCCTTTGGAGGCGAAGGGTTAGAAGTTTAAATCATGTAGGACTTTGAATTTCTGGATGTCTTCTTTGACCGGTCGAAGAAATAAAGGAGCATCAATATTTTGTAACAGCGTCTTGTGTTGTGTCATTCTCAACAAAAAAGGTATTGTGAATCATTTATATAAACTTTGTCCCACTCATTTCTGATAATGAACATTGTATAAACTCCATCATCTAAGTAACGTGTCTCTCCACCATGTAAGAAATGTATCCCTCTCAATCATAACAAATGACTGTTCCGATTGTGTCATAAGAACCGATTCTACTCTCTAAAATATATGTTATAGAAACATTCACAGAACTGTATAAATGTATCACTCTTCTATCTATCCCCTCTCATCGTTTATTACACGTCCAGTTTCTCTTTAAATGTGATCGATATATGTCTCTCCAATATGAACACCCAACAATATAATATATAGTATTCTCTCTCCTAACATATGGCAATTGCATGTATCGCGATTCATTAATCTCGTACGAATCAGATGATTTTATTGTTGGCATTGGTTTCCCCGACATAATTCTTGTTGGAATTATATCTATAAATACGTCATAAAATTACCCGAGAGGGTCACGTAAAGGTTGCCAACATACTCAGTGAAAATGTTTCTGTGGAACAAACTGGATTCGAACTTGGCATATCTAGGCTGCCAGTCCTGCCGATGAAGAATTAAGAACTTAAAAGCTTTGGTTAGGTTTTCATATAATTTTTTACGTTGAAAAACTTCATAGACCATCTCTCTGTCTCTCTTTCTCTCTGTCTCTTTCTGTCTGTATGTCTGTCTGTCTGTCTCTCTCTCTATATATAGAGAGAGAGAGAAAGAGAGACAGAGAGAGAGATAGGATTATCAATCCGAAAAACAAACAATTTCTGTAGAAAATTTCAAATGTGAAATTCAATGCGAAGTAGAACATAGACCACGTATGCTAAGTTTTTTCTTTTAACTCTTATATATATATATATATATATATATATATATATATATATATATATATATATAGAGAGAGAGAGAGAGAGAGAGAGAGAGAGAGAGAGAGAGGCATAGATGAGCTTATATATGTAGCATATAAAAAGTCTATAAATTAGGGAATATACGCCAAGTATAAAATATGTGATAACATAGTCTCTAATCTCGACCAGTTGGGATTCTTCGCTCGAAAAAGTACGGTCTTTCATTTGCATTGATCTTTTACAAAGAATAGTGCTTAAAATCTCCATTTACGCATTCCTACATTGATAAAGTATTGTTTCATCTTTCAACACGAAACACGACGTTTTAATAGTGATTTAAGACTGCTAGTTTCATTTCTTTGATTGGTTATTGTTCATCTGTTCATCTGCTTTATTTCAGGATAAAAAGTGTATCTTCGTTGGATTTAATAGTTTAGTGCGCCAAATCATCTCTAGAAAAATCTCTATCAATCGATCAATCACATTGAAATATTAAATAGTATGTACGTCGGTCTGTCATCGCATTTGTTTGAATTAGACTTTTCGTTATTGCGTCACGTGTTTTACATAATGTTGTCATATATCAGCGATCCTATCTAAATAGCGAGTGAATCTGTTATTATAATGTTTGACATGGTCATATTGGGTGCAGGTCATAATTACAATAAACTTTTAAAACAATCCGTTCTACGAGATGAAATCATTGATAGATGACGTAAGGTTTAGGCAAGGGACAGCAGGTCAAACGGGGTAGACGCAACAAGATATGAGACGAAAGTAAAGTTGTGACGTCAGTTTTCATCATGCTAAGAGAAAGCAAATGTTTTTAAATGAGTTGTCTATGGAATTAGATATGAAACATGGTGTAAGGACACTTTAAATGTTGCCAAGAGCGAAATAACTTCCAAAGATCTGTGTTCGCATGTCACCCAATTAAGTAAGAAGCTAATTAGCTAAAAGACTTTAACGCTTCTCTCTTATGTAAGTCAATTCTCTTTGTAAAACTCTTGAAGACTTTCAGAAAGGTTTCTGTATTTCTTTCCGCATGAAAATAACCGTAAAGCGCGCAAAAGATCAGGGCATATAAATACCCCATATAGAAAAACGTTGCTTTGATTCATTGAAAATTTTACAACTTATCATCGCTTAATGTATAGATTGATGACGGAGAGTTTATTCCAGCTGCGTCTGAAAGTCTATAAAGGGAGTTCTGTCTGTCGGTATATCACGTTGGCTTGAAATAGAAATTCATAGTCACGTATTTTTTAAATTATTTCGTGCGTTATCGAATCATATTTGTCAAAGGTACTCTCTGTTTATTCGGTAATTTGTAAGTCTTAAAGTTCAAATAGTATTTTCTATTGGTTTTTCGTGGTCATTTTTAGTAGCATTTTTAAAATTCTCCAAACATCTCTATCAAATTTTCCGTTCGTAAATACAGACATTGTTCGATCTGTCACGTTTAGGTTTGAAATAAAAATTATACATTAAACGTATGGAAATAAATTAACATGTCTTATATCCGCTTATAAACCGATTACAAAAACGTCTCTTATACAAAAAATGTATTTCTACAATCTTTTGCAATTCGTCTGTCGCTGAACGCAATAAAGTTCTGAGTCTTACGAACGACCAAATTCTCATGTATCTGTACAAGCCTATTCTGGGTCGGCAGAATCTGTTGTGAGTGGTATCTACTTGCAAGAGTTCTGCCGTCTACGCTCTCTCTTCGCCCTTCACTGCAGGTTTCTCTTCATCACCCCTTTTTAGAGTTTTATAACACTTTCTATAATAAACAATGATAAATCAAGATATTTTCATATCAATTCGTAATATCTTACGAAAAACTAAACCAACAAGAAAAGATATCACGTCTTGAACACAAAAGAAAAGCGTAAATTCCTTCTCTTAATCCTGAATTTATATAAAATTGCAACACGTAAGTCCATCTCCAACCAAAGAATAATATATTCACCCGTAATTGGGAAGAAACAGAAAAACAAACATCGATGTCGATAATAGAATCAATTAGACTCGATACAATACGGCGCTTTTCAAGAGGAAATCAATGCAGTCTGGAGTAATCGACTGCATTTCTATCCGATCAACCAAATGGACAGTAAGCTTCCTCAATAGAAAGACTTTCGGTTGACTTCATACTAGGCAAAGTGGGTCTGTCTACACAGCACGAGTCAGTGAACAATATGGTCGTCAATAAATAGAACTCCATTCTCTTTATCTAATGAGAAACTCACTGAATTACAGAGAACAGCAGCTATTTCGTATATCGGATTTCGTACAGACATACAAAACAAAATAGTATACCGTTAATTGATCATCTCACATAAAAAGCAATCGTGTCGGATTTTCAAAGCAGTTCGTCTGATATATCGATATTTGATTCGGGCTATCTGTTTTTTCGTTTTTTATCCTGCTATATTATAAGCATAAATATATTTTATTTTGATTTAACTCTTACTAAATATACTTATTACGGCTAAGTAATACATTCTCCCATTATTACCAAAACAGATTCAAGGAAAGTTATCATACTGATTTCTTCCCCAAAATCTAAAAAAAATAGTTATATATATATATATATATATATATATATATATATATATATATATATATATATATATATATATTTTTAAAGAGTGTAGCCATCAACAATTGCGTGTTTTTCAGCCTTTTATCATATTTTTATTTTAAAATATTTTTAAAAGGCGTTTCAAACTTTCTTTTGCTATCTTCAGATATATTCGTTGGAACTACACAATCATCACTTTAAATATATATATATATATTTATATATATATATTTATATATATATATATATATATATATATATATATATATGTATATATTAATGTGATTTTAAGAGTGTGTTTATGAGTGTGCGTATGTTTAGCGTTTGTATTAATTAAACATTAACGTTATTCGATGGTAGGTGACAGTAGCTAAGTGGTTACTGACACGAACAGAGGACCAGGGTGTTCCATGTTCAAATCCAGTTCGTTCCACAGAAACGCTTCCACTTAGAATGTTGGCAATATTCATGTAGTCCTTTCCATAAGTACTCGACTTCTAGAAAGAATTATTACAACAAAATTATCGAAGAAACCATAGAATCAACTACTCGATATAAATTAGTAAATTAAATGAACTATTCTTTATTTTCCTTCAATCGAAATTAAAGTGACTAAATTAATGTCGTTTATTCATAGACAGGTTAATATTTTTCTCTTATTTACGGGCAAAGCTGTGTAAATATAACTAATATCTATATGCACAAGGTCGTTTCCAAGTCCAGTGTTAACAAATATAAATTAGGTTGCCCTCACTGACCCGAATCATCGAGTAGCTTTTGTCCTATGTAAATTATAAACATTTAGTGTAAAAATACTATATGTTTGTTGATGTTTCTAATCTTTTGCATGACGATTTGTCAGTTATATTATTTGAATTATTCGAACTACTGTTCACAGCTTTAGTGTTATTTTCACAACATTTCGGTTGACATAACCCTCGGTCTTCTTGAGGAATATCTTGTGGAGCTCGGGAATTATGTTGTCGAACTCTCGAATCTGGATGTAATTTTAGAACGGAACTTAAGATGAATTAGGGTAGCATGGTATTTTTCCATCAGTCATGATCAATTAGATATTTTAAGTAATTCTTAGTACTTTATCCGTTATACCACCAAGGTTATATCTGCTTGAATCTTGTGTGACTCAAGATGAGAACAATTGGTTCAAATAATTCAAATAATTCATGTTTGTGGATATTGATATTTATTCAAAGAAAAAAAACGTAATAAAAAGAAAAGAGAAAATAGTTTTACTTTCAGTACAAGACGTCCACGTGAGTCGTGGCTGCTACTGATTTATTGAGAGGGGGTGACGATCTATTTCTGAGATTTTATATCTTACTAGAGTTATTTTTCAAGATTTTGAATGTAATATGTCCTTCAGATTTTCATCCAAAAATCGAATTATAAAGAATTAATAGACGCAAATTTTTTTTTCGCTTGCATGTTGCGAAAAAGTCATCGTAAAAATATTTACCGTGACATAAAAGGACTTGTTCATATTTACACCCCCATATATATATATATATATATATATATATATATATATATATATATATATATATATATATATATATATATATATATAATGCAATTGATAATTTAAAAATCAAATTATAATCAAATTAAAAATCCGTTTCATAAGAAGGAACAACAACAAAATCAATTATCTGTACGATCGTTTCGGAAAACAATGCTTTTTATTGTGGTATACATCAAGTTACGTACAATAATTACATATAGTTTTTTAATAAGCAAGGTCTCCTCGTCAGTCAATTTTGAAGGGTTTTTATTGAATTTAAAAGACACCATAAATAAACCTAGCATTAAAAGTAAGGCAGATGAATCTTTTAATTTTTCGCTTTTTGAAATCAGGAACTATGATTAAAATACTCATTTAGATGTTTGCTATAGCTTTTTATCTTATTGAATATATATATATATATATATATATATATATATACTACCAGTTCAGTCCGCTTTTACTCAGGCTCTATGTACTGTTCATAACTTTATGTGCATATGTATATATATATTAAAAAGTTTAACTCATGCCGAGGTAACCTACATCTAAAATTTCAAGTGTTTAAACCCAAAATAAAAAAAGTTAATATTTACAAGTAAACTAATCTCAACCAGATGTAAAAGTTCAATAAAACCGAAAAGGAAATAGAGCTTATAATATGAACAAATGATTAATAAAACATGTTAAAAGACACATTGAAAAAGAGTTAAACACATATTTTATTTTAAAAAAGGAAGCACAAGATAAGTGGATAGTCCGTAATCCGCGGAGTTTCGAAGAAATACTCTCCTTCTAATCAGAGGGCAGGAATTAGCAAAATGCGGGATCGGATTTTGCATGTAAAAGTATTTAATGAAACTTCAGTCACAGATCTTACTTGGTTAAAAAACGGGTGAGGTAAGGGGAATAGGAGGTAAAAGAAAAATGATGAAAAGATTTCACATGAATGGATAGTCCGGTGAAGGGTAAAAAATCCAAGAATGGTAAAATCCAAAATGGTCGAATTAAAAATTTCCAATCCAATGGGTAAATTCCAAATGGTCCAAAATGATCCAAAAGGCAGAGTTCCTTAGAAAAAATCGCAAATGGAATGAATTCCAAATAATTTAAAAGAAAAAGCACTGGAGAGAATATTTAAAACACGTCTGTCAAGGCTGGAGGAATCAAGTAAATTAAGGTTTAAAACAAAAAAACCAAAAGCGGTGAAAGTTTAAATTTGGAAAGCAAGATCAAACTGACCCAGACAAAAAGCGCGAAAGTTAGCGTTAATAATTAGGTCAACTTAGATATGCACGTGAAAGTCCCAGAATTAAATTAAGAAACACGGGTCAGAAGAACAAATAAATGGCTAAGTTTATGAAATGGAGCGTCTATTATATAAAAAAACCTATATATACATATATACACACACATACATATATACATATATATATATACATATACACATGCACACATACATGTACATACATACACACACGCATATACATATGTATACATATATGTATGCATATACAATAACACACTCACACCCATATATATACATATATATGCAAACACACACACACACGCATGCATAAATATATACACATATCCAAAAACATATCCAAAAATATATACAAGTTAAACAAAAACATACATACATACTTACATACAATTTAAGGGGAGGGATTGGCCGGTATCTACAAACTCCAGAATAAGGCAAATAAATGTGTATGTAAATGCATATAGTAAAATATAAGTAAACAAATACATAGAATAAAAATGAGTAGGTTGATGTATATATTTAATTAATAGGTATACTTATACCATAAAACGGAGACAGCAGATGAAAACCGGTCAAAGAAATAAAGAAAAACAAATAAAATTAAAAATATAAAAAGCTTAGAAGGTAAGATAAAAATGATAAGATATAAGCTTAGAAGGTAAGATAAAAAATAAATAAATAAAAAATTATGGGAAAAGATATATATTTGAAGGGTTAAATTAATAGCTATGTAATTTCAAATTTACCATATTTAAACGTGGACATATGTTTGCAATAGGAGATCAGTTCGTTTTTCGATTTTATTATATTACTACTTTGAGGGGAGGTTATAATAGTTATAGCTTCAGATGTACAGAGGTGACAAGACTTAGATCCTGAAGTGTAAGACTTAACTTTTTTTAGGATGGTCCATTTAATTGAAAAGTGGGTATTGGCAGAGTTAAGATTTTTAACGAGTGTAGTTAGAGAAGTTCCCTGGTTATTATTTGAATTTTGGTTATTGAAAGAAGTGTGGTTTGAAATTCTTTTCTTTATTAAAGTTGAAGTAGCACCTATATATGTATATGTTTTATTAATAGCTCGGGGTCGAGAATTAATATTAATTTGTTGATTTATACTGGGAAGAGAATTTAAATTTTGTTCATTTTGATGAAATGAGGGTAGGACAGTAATTGTAGCGGGATTGGTTTGGAGGGGATAATTAGTGTTGTCAGTGTACGGATGGCTGCTATGAAAAATATTATTATTATTATTATTATTATTATTATTATTATTATTATTATTATTATTATAGCTGGTTGTATGATTGAAAATAGAGTGGCTGGTTGATTCGTTTGTTGGATTAATAATTATATCAGAGGGTCGGAGGAAGGATAATTTGGTGGCAAAATGTTATTGTCTATTACGGGAGAATTGCGTGGGAGCTCTGTAATTGTGCATGAATATATTACATCTTTATGGATGCAATCATTATTGAGTGGGCAAAGATGTTTGTTAATACAGTTGCAGTTTCTTTTTGGTTGGATTGGGAAAGGGATCTTTTGGGCTGATTTAATTTTTTTGTTATTAGATGCTAAGATTCTTTGTGCTGAATTAGGCATAGTAGAATAAGAAATTATTATTGAGTTTTTATTAAAATTGAACTATATCTGTGTGGATATTTGAAAGAGTTTTCTACAATATTAAAGAATTCTTTAGGTATATTAGTTTTAACATTTACGCTAAATGTAGGATCAAACCAAATATTTTTCTTTCTCCTAGTGCGACAGGGTGGGTTAGAAATATTACGATTAGCATGTTGATTCGGATTATATTTGTGGAGTGGATCATTGCTATTGATAGCAGCAGATCTTGTTATTTGAACTGGTTTCATGCGAGTCATATTGTGTCTTATTACAGATTTAAGACGGCATACAGGTGGATCATATTGGTTATATTGAATCTTTTCATTGTATCCTGAATTTCTTAAGGCATTATTGAAGAAATTAGCATTTTGATTAAAGTTTTTTTATCGGATGAGAGCATAGAAATTCTTCTAGAGACGGATGGTACTATAGATTTTATAATTGAATTGGGTTGGTTAGAAGATTTATGGACGTATAAAAGCGTAAGGTTTGGTTTATGATAGGGGCTGTAAGTTTCAGTATTAAGATTAAGTGTAATGTCTAGAAAATCTGAAGTTTTTTTATTTGATTCAATAATTATAGAAAGGCCAAAATTATTTAAAAAAGTTATGTAATTTTTTAATTGTATTATTGTACTCTCTTGGTCTGGCTGTTGTTGTAAATAGAGCATCGTCTCTATAAAGGCCCCCTTGGATATGTTTAAAGTGGTATTTAAGGTCTTTCAGTAAGAAGAGTCCCACTAAATATGTAACCTCAGCAGAGTCAGAAGCACCCATTAAGATGTAAAAATTATTAGGGGTATCTTTTCTAGTCCAAAACTTATTGTTAAATTGTATAAGGGATTTTCTGGCTAGGAGAATTAATTTAATTTCCAAATGAGTTAAGTCAGAATTTCTTTTAGCAAAGATTAGGGCCTTATTTAAGAGGATCGGTGAAATTGATTGATAATAATTGTTGATGTCAAAGGTTATGAAGTTAAGGAGGTGTTTATTTTTTAGGTAAACAAACCAATTACAGAATTCGAATTTTGCCAAAGGGGGAAGCTAACTTTTTCTTTAATAGA